>NC_057800.1:188650151-188693567 GCF_018294505.1 Triticum aestivum
ACACTCACTATTCATCCCAGAGGCAGCATCGATCGGCTTCAGTTAGCAGCAGTAGTGAAGGAATCGCTCAATCGGGTTCAGTTAACAGCCATCGATCGATCGCTCGGGTTCAGTAACGCGTAGCCTGTAGTGCAATCGCTCGGGTTCAGTTAAAGCCCAACGCCTCACTCGAGTTCAGTTAGAGCCAACGCCTCGCGCACACACGCGTACGTGTACGAGAGAAACGTGCATCGCTCGGCCCCCGACCTCCCACCGTAACTGGGAACTCCCTGAAATTTTCCTCCCCCTCGCTTCTACCACGGTTTTTTCCGTCATGGACAGCCCAAAGAATGTCATGCAGCTGCGTCTCCGGCCCGCCCAGGACGAAAATCCCATTTTCTGTCATGATATTTTGTCATAGAAGTAGGAGCCCACTGATGACCCACAAGTATAGGGGATCTATCATAGTCCTTTCGATAAGTAAGAGTGTCCAACCCAACGAGGAGCAGAAGGAAATGATAAGCAGTTTTCAGCAAGGTATTCTCTGCAAGTACTAAAATAAGTGGTAACAGGTAGTTTGGTGATAAGATAGGTTGTAACGAGCAACAAGTAACAAAAGTAAATAAAGTGCAGCAAGATGGCCCAATCCTTTTGTAGCAAAGGACAAGCCGGAACAAACTCTAATACTAGGAAAAGCGCTCCCGAGGACACATGGGAATATCGTCAAGCTAGTTTTCATCACGTTCATATGATTCACGTTTGATACTTTGATAATTTGATATGTGGGTGGACCGGTGCTTGGGTTCTGTTCTTACTTGAACAAGCATCCCACTTATGATTAACCTCTATTGCAAGCATCCGCAACTACAACAAAAGTATTAAGGTAAACCTAACCATAGCATGAAACATATGGATCCAAATCAGCCCCTTACGAAGCAACGCATAAACTAGGGTTTAAGCTTCTGTCACTCTAGCAACCCATCATCTACTTATTACTTATCAATGCCTTCCTCTAGGCCCAAATAATGGTGAAGTGTTATGTAGTCGACGTTCACATAACACCACTAGAGGTTAGACAACATACATCTTATCAAAATGTCAAATGAATACCAAATTCACATGACTACTCATAGCAAGACTTCTCCCTTGTCCTCAGGAACGAACGTAATTACTCACAAAGCATATTCATGTTCATAATCAGAGGGGTAATGATATGCATATAGGATCTGAACATATGATCTCCCACCAAATAAACCAACTAGCATCAACTACAAGGAGTAATCAACACTACTAGCAACCTACTAGCACCAATCCCGTACTTTGAGACAAGAATTGGATACAAGAGATGAACTAGGGTATGGAGATGAGATGGTGCTAGTGAAGATGTTGATGGAGATTGCCCTCTCCCAATGAAAGGAGCGTTGGTGATGACGATGGTGATGATTTCCCCCTCCGGGAGGGAAGTTTCCTCGGCAGAACAGCTCTACCGGAGCTCTAGATTGGATCCGCCAAGGTTCCGCCTCGTGGCGGCGGAGTCTCGTCCCGAAAAGTTCCTCACTATTTTTTTCTCATCGAAAGACCTCATATAGGAGAAGATGGGCATCAGAGAGCCACCAGAGGGCCCACGAGGTAGGGGGTGCGCCGTAGGGGGGCGCCCCCCACCCTCGTGAGAAGGGTGTGGGCCCCCTGGCCTTCATCTTTGGTGTGGATTTTTCTTTATTTCTTTTAAGATGTTCCGTGGAGTTTCAGGACTTTTGGAGTTGCGCGAAATAGGTCTCTAATATTTGCTCCTTTTCTAGACCAGAATTCCAGCTACCGGCATTCTCCCTCTTTATGTAAACCTTGTAAAATAAGAGAAAATAGCCATAAGTATTGTGACATAAAGTGAAATAACAGTCCATAATGCGATAAATATCGACATAAAAGCATGATGCAAAATGGACGTATCAACTCCCCCAAGCTTAGACCTCGCTTGTCCTCAAGCGAAAAGCCGATAACAATAAATATGTCCTCATGTTTAGAGGTAGAGGCGTCGATAAAAATGAAATACGGACATGAAGGCATCATGATTATTCTCATAATAGCAACATATATAGATTTTGTCATGTGATTACTTATGTGCAAGTGATGATCCATTCACAATGCAAAAGTATAAATCATAAACCTTATTGGGCTCCGACAAACTATAATCTCAGTCATTGAAGCAATTGCAATTTATCATAACATCGGAAAGAGTCTATGTCAGAGCTAAAAAGCAAGTCCACATACTCAACTATCATTTAGTCCTCCTTAATTGCTAACACTCACGCGATACTTGTGGTTGCGGAGTTTTAATCGGACACAGAGAAACATAGGGGCTTATAGTTTTGCCCCACGACCTTTTACCTCAACAGTAATGTCAACAATAATGGTTCATGCTCCCCTACATCCAATTAGATATATATATCATGTTCTTTCCAACGTGCTGAGCTTGCCAAAGGATAAAATGAAAAATAAAAGGTGAAGATCACCATGAATCTTGCATATGGTAGAAGATAATAATAAAGGATAGGCCCTTCGCAGAGGGAAGCAGAGGTTGCCATGCGCTTTTATGGTTGGATATATAAATCTCAATGCGAAAGAATGTCACTTTATATTGCCCCTTGTGATATGAACCTTTATTATGCAGTCCGTCGCTTTTATTACTTTCACATCACAAGATCGTATAAAGCTTATTTCTCCCACACCAATCAATCATACATATTTAGAGCAATTTTTATTGCTTTGCACTGATGACAACTTACTTGAAGGATCTTACTCGATCCATAGGTAGATATGGTGGACTCTCATGGCAAAACCAATTTTAAGGATATTTGGAAGCACAAGTAGTATTTCTACTTGGTGCTGAGAATTTGGCTAGCATGAGGGAGAAAGGCAAGCTCAACAAGTTAGAGGATCCATGACAACATACTTTATCTCAGATATAAGAAAGACATAACTCATTACGTTGTCTTCCTTGTCCAACATCAACTCTTCAGCATGTCATATTTTAATGAGTGCTCCCAATCATGGAAGATGTCAATGACAATATATCTATATGTGAAAACCTCTCTTTCCTTATTACTTCCTATTAATTGCAACAATGACCAAAGCTATGTCTGCCAACTCCCAACAACTTTTAATCATCATACTCTTTCTATGTGAAGTCATTACTCTCAATAAGATCAATATAAACTTTTTGTTTCTTTTTATTCTTTTTCTCTTTTCTTTTATTCACCCAAGATCATGGCGAAATAATCAAGCCCTTGACTCAACACTAATCTTTATTATATATAGCTCACGGACTCGATTACATAGAGAGATCATAAAGCAAAACTCAAAACTAAATCATGCCATAAACTTTATTCTACTAGATCAAGATATTATCAAAAGGATCGAACTAAGAAAAACGGTAAAGATAAGAGTTCTGCTTGTGATACGATACCGGGGAACCTCCCCCAAGCTTGGCAGTTGCCAAGGGGAGTGCCCATACCCAGATACTCAATTCTTCTTTGTTGGAGGAGAAGGTGGTGGTGATGTTGGCTTAGTCTTCTCCCTTAATTTGCGCTTGAGGATGGCATTTTGATCCCTCAGATCATCAATTTCCCACTCCAGGGTTAATATCTTTTTGCATAGATCCTGCTTATTTTCCTGTAAGAGACGAAAAGGGATAAACTCGAACTTGGGTCTCTTTACCCTATCAGGGAGACTTGACTTTTTGAACTCCATGTGCATGTCCCCAGGTTGAGGTAATGGTGCTTCATCTTCATCTGAGCTCGTCTCCTCCTTCCCCTTGGGTTCATAGTCCTCTTCTTCCCCCGTTGTCCATCCATTATGTTCCACATCTCCATAGACCTTTGGATTTGTTAAGTAATCATCCACATAGCTTTCTCCTTCCGAATCCTGGGAAGACATGTTGATTTAATCTGCAACAGGACAGCTCGAAACAAAAACAGGAGATTTTTGCGTGATACGGGAGTCAAAACCTCCGGGAGATTATATAATGAATTTTTACCGACCAAAATACGTAACGTGCAAGAAAACAGAGTCTGGAAAGCACACGAGGTGCTCACGAGGTAGGGGGCGCGCCCAGGGGGGTAGGGCGCGCCCACCACCCTCGTGGGGCCCTCGTTTCCTTCCCGGACGGCTACTTATTTTTCTATTTTTCTAAATATTCTAAAATGGAGAAATATTGCCTTAAAAATTGTTTTGGAGTCGGTTTACTTACCGTACCACATACCTATTCCTTTTCGGAGTCTGAAACATTCCGGAAAGTGTCCCTTATGTATTCCTCCGGGGTTACGGTTTCAATAATATTGGTTTCAACATTTATGGGATTACCTGAGATATAATGTTTAATTCTTTGACCATTTACCACCTTAGGATTTGTGCCTTCAAAGTTGTTGATCTTTATGGCACCGGAACGATAGACCTCCTCAATAACATAGGGACCTTCCCATTTAGAGAGAAGTTTTCCTGCAAAAAATCTTAAACGAGAGTTGTATAGCAATACATAATCACCTACATTAAACTCACGTTTTGTATCCTTTTTTCATGCCATCTTTTAACTTTTTCTTTAAACAACTTGGCATTTTCATAAGCTTGGGTTCTCCATTCATCAAGTGAGCTAATATCAAATAACCTCTTCTCACCGGCAAGTTTAAAATCATAGTTGAGCTCTTTAATAGCCCAATATGCCTTATGTTCTAGTTCGAGAGGTAAGTGACATGCTTTTCCATAAACCATTTTATACGGAGACATACCCATTGGATTTTTATATGCAGTTCTATAAGCCCATAATGCATCATCAAGTTTCTTGGACCAATTCTTTCTAGACCTATTAACAGTCTTTTGCAAAATTAATTTGAGCTCTCTATTTCTCAACTCTACTTGACCACTAGACTGTGGGTGTTAAGGAGATGCAATTCTATGATTAACATCATATTTAGCAAGCATTTTACGGAAAGCACCATGAATAAAGTGTGAACCACCATCAGTCATTAAATATCTAGGGACTCCAAACCTCAGGAAAATAACTTCTTTAAGCATTTTAATAGAAGTGTTATGATCAGCACTACTAGTTGGAATAGCTTCTACCCACTTAGTAACGTAATCAACAGCAACTAGAATATGTGTGTATCCATTAGAGGCAGGAAAAGGTCCCATATAATCAAAGCCCCAAACATCAAATGGTTCAATAACAAGTGAATAATTCATAGGCATTTCTTGACGTCTACTAATATTACCAATTCTTTGACATTCATCACAAGACAAGACAAACTTACGGGCATCCTTGAAGAGAGTAGGCCAATAAAAACCAGATTGCAATACCTTATGTGCAGTTCTATCTCCAGCGTGGTGTCCTCCATAAGACTCGGAATGACACTTGCGTAGGATCTGTTCATGTTCATGCTCAGGTACACAACGTCTAATAACACCATCTACCCCTTCTTTATAAAGATGTGGGTCATCCCAAAAGTAATGTCCTAAATCATAGAAGAACTTTTTCTTTTGTTGGTATGTGAAGCTAGGTGGTATGAACTTAGCAACAATATAATTAGCATAATCAGCATACCATGGAGTACTACGAGAAGTACTTATAACATTTAATTGTTCATCAGGAAAGTCATCATTAATAGGTAGTGGGTCATCAAGAATATTTTCTAACCTAGACAGGTTGTCTGCAACGGGGTTCTCAGCTTCCTTTCTATCAACAATATGCAAATCAAATTCTTGAAGCAAGAGAACCCATCTAATAAGTCTAGGTTGAGCATCTTTATTTTCCATAAGATATTTAATAGCAGCATGATCAGTTTGAATAGTTACTTTAGAATCAACAATATAAGATCTAAACTTATCACAAGCAAATACAACTGCTAAAAGCTCTTTTTCAGTAGTAGCATAATTTCTTTGAGCATTGTTTAGAGTCTTACTAGTATAATGAATAACATTTAATTTCTTATCAACTCTTTTCCCTAGAACAGCACCTACAGCATAATCACTAGCATCACACATAATTTCAAAGGGTAGGTTCCAATTAGGTGGCTGAACAACAGGTGCAGAGACTAATGCTTTCTTAAGTATTTCAAATGCTTCTACACAATCATCATCAAAGACAAATGGTATATCTTTTTGCAATAAATTAGTCAGAGGCCGAGAAATTTTTGAGAAGTCCTTCATGAACCTCCTATAAAATCCAGCATGACCAAGGAAACTTCTTATACCTTTGACGTCCTTGGGACATGGCATCTTTTCAATAGCATCAACCTTGGCTTTATCAACTTCAATACCTCTTTCAGAAACTTTGTGCCCCAAGACAATACCTTCATTAACCATAAAGTGGCACTTTTCCCAATTCAAGACAAGATTAGTTTCTTCACATCTCTGCAAAACTCGATCAAGATTGCTCAAGCAATCATCAAAAGAGGAACCATAGATGGAAAAGTCATCCATGAAAACCTCACAAATCTTTTCACAAAAGTCAGAGAATATAGCCATCATGCATATTTGAAAGGTAGCAGGTGCATTACATAAACCAAAAGGCATACGTCTATAAGCAAAAGTACCAAAAGGGCATGTAAAAGTAGTCTTTGATTGATCTCTAGCCGACACAGGTATTTGAGAGAAACCAGAATAACCATCTAGAAAGCAATAATGTGTATTTTTGCATGATCTTTCTAGCATTTGATCAATAAAAGGTAAAGGGTAATGATCTTTCTTAGTAACTTTATTTAATTTGCGGAAATCAATTACCATCCTATAACCTGTGATAATTCTTTGTGGAATCAATTCATCTTTATCATTAGGAACAACAGTAATACCTCCCTTCTTAGGGACACAATGGACATGACTTACCCACTCACTATCAGCAACGGGATAGATTATACCTGCCTCCAGAAGCTTTAGTATTTCTTTTCTTACCACTTCTTTCATTTTAGGATTCAAACGTCGTTGAGGATCACGAACTGGTTTGGCATCTGCTTCCAAATTTATTTTATGTTGACATAGAGTGGGACTAATGCCCTTAAGATCATCAAGAGTATATCCAATAGCAGCATGATGCTTCTTCAAAGTTTTCAATAATCTTTCTTCTTCATGCTGTGAAAGGTTAGCACTAATAATAACAGGATATATCTTCTTTTGATCAAGATAAGCATATTTAAGATTATCATGCAACGGTTTCAGCTCAAACACGGGATCACCCTTGGGTGGAGGAGGATCCCCTAAGATTTCAACAGGCAAGTTGTGATGCGGAATAGGTTCCTGTTTAAAGAATACTTCATCTATTTCCCTTCTTTCATTCATGAACATATCATTTTCATGGTCTAGCAAATAATGTTCTAAAGGATCACTAGGAGGTACGGCAATAGAGGCAAGACCAATAATTTCATCCTTACTAGGTAATTCTTCCTCACGATGTTGTTTACTAAATTTAGAGAAATTAAACTCATGAACCATATCATCCAAACCAACAGTAACAATATTCTTAGTGCAGTCTATGGTAGCATTGTCAGTATTTAAGAAGGGTCTACCAAATATAATTGGACAAAAGCTATCTTGCGGAGAAGTAAGAACAAGAAAATCAGCAGGATATTTAGTTTTCCACACAAGACTTCAACATCTCTAACAATTCCAATTGGTGCAATAGTATCTCTATTAGCAAGTTTAATAGTAACATCAATATCTTCTAACTCAACAGGTGCAATTTCATTCTTAATTTCTTCGTATAAAGCATGCGGTATAACACTAGCACTAGCACCCATATCACATAAGCCATGATAACAATGATCTCCTATTTTAACAGAAATAACAGGCACGCCTACCACAGGTCTATGTTTATCCTTATCACAAGGTTTAGCAATTCTAGCAGTTTCACCTTCGAACTAAATAACATGCCCATCAATATTATCAGACAAGAGATCTTTAACAATAGCAATATTAGGTTCTACTTTAACTTGCTCAGGAGGTGTATAAGTTCTAATATTGCTTTTACGAACAACAGTTGAAGCTTTAGCATGATCCTTTATTCTAATAGGGAAAGGTGGTTTCTCAATATAAGAAGTAGGAACAATAGGATCATTATAAGTGACAGTCTTTTCTTCAACTTTAATAGGTGCAGTTACTTTTACTTATATGGGAGGATGATATTTAAACCACTTCTCCTTAGGGAGATCAACATAGGTAGCAAAAGATTCACAGAAAGAAGCTACTATCTCAGAGTCAAGTCCATATTTAGTGCTAAACTTACGGAAAATATCGGTGTCCATAAAAGATTTAACACAATCAAACTTAGGTGTCATACCTGACTCCTTACCTTCGTCGAGGTCCCAATCTTCAGAGTTGCATTTAATTCTATCCAATAAATTCCATCTGAATTCAATAGTCTTCATCATAAAAGAGCCAGCACAAGAAGTATCGAGCATGGTGCGATTGTTTTCAGAAAGCCATGCATAAAAACTTTGCATAATTATTTCTCTCGGGAGCTCATGATTGGGGCATGAATATAACATTGATTTAAGCCTCCCCCAAGCTTGAGCGATGCTTTCTCCTTCCAGAGGCCAGAAATTATATATATGATTGCGATCACGATGAACAAGATGCATAGGGTAATACTTTTGATGAAATTCCAGCTTCAATCTTTTATAGTCCCACAATCTCATATCATCACATAGCCTATACCATATCAACGCGTCTCCCTTCAAAGATAAAGGGAAGACCTTCTTCTTAGCAACATCATTGGGTATACCTGCAAGCTTAAATAATCCACAAACTTCATCCACATATATTAAGTGCTCATCAGGATGCTTTGTTCCATTTCCTGTAAAAGGGTTAGCTAGCAGTTTTTCCATCATAGCCGAAGGAAATTCAAAAGGAGTTTCATTTTCAATAGGTTCAGTAGGTTGAGGAGCAACTCTTTGCTCTACTGGACGGGGTGAAGATACCCCGAACAAGCCCCTCAGAGAATTACTTTCCATCGTAACAAGTGACAGTAAATTTCAGCACACTATATAAATTTTTCCTTACCAAATTCCACCTACCAAAGGCGCTACACTCCCTGGCAACGGCGCCAGAAAAGAGTCTTGATGACCCATAAGTATAGGGGATCTATCGTAGTCCTTTTGATAAGTAAGAGTGTCGAACCCAACGAGGAGCAGAAGGAAATGATAAGCGGTTTTCAGCAAAGTATTCTCTGCAAGTACTAAAATAAGTGGTAACAGATAGTTTGGTGATAAGATAGGTTGTAACGAGCAACAAGTAACAAAAGTAAATAAAGTGCATCAAGATGGCCCAATCCTTTTGTAGCAAAGGACAAGCCGGAACAAACTCTTATAATAGGAAAAGCGCTCCCGAGGAAACATGGGAATATCATCAAGCTAGTTTTCATCACGTTCATATGATTCGCATTCGATACTTTGATAATTTGATATGTGGGTGGACCGGTGCTTGGGTTCTGTTCTTACTTGAACAAACATCCCACTTATAATTAACCTCTATTGCAAGCATCCGCAACTACAACAAAAGTATTAAGGTAAACCTAACCATAGCATGAAACATATGGATCCAAATCAGCCCCTTACGAAGCAACGCATAAACTAGGGTTTAAGCTTCTGTCACTCTAGCAACCCATCATCTACTTATTAATTCCCAATGCCTTCCTCTAGGCCCAAATAATGGTGAAGTGTTATGTAGTCGACGTTCACATAACACCACTAGAGGTTAGACAACATACATCTTATCAAAATATCAAACGAATACCAAATTCACATGACTACTCATAGCAAGATTTCTCCCTTGTCCTCAGGAACGAACGTAATTACTCATAAAGCATATTCATGTTCATGATCAGAGGGGTAATAATATGCATATAGGATCTGAACATATGATCTTCCACCAAATAAACCAACTAGCATCAACTACAAGGAGTAATCAACACTACTAGCAACCTACTAGCACCAATCCCGGACTTTGAGACAAGAATTGGATACAAGAGATGAACTAGGGTTTGGAGATGAGATGGTGCTGGTGAAGATGTTGATGGAGATTACCCTCTCCCGATGAGAGGAGCGTTGGTGATGATGATGGTGATGATTTCCCCCTCCGGGATGGAAGTTTCCCCAGCAGAACAGCTCTGCCGGAGCTCTAGATTGGATCCGCCAAGGTTCCGCCTCGTGGCGGCGGAGTCTCGTCCCGAAAAGTTCCTCACTATTTTTTTCTCATCGAAAGACCTCATATAGGAGAAGATGGGCATCGGAGAGCCACCAGGGGGCCCACGAGGTAGGGGGGGCGCGCCCCCCACCCTCGTGAGAAGGGTGTGGGCCCCCTAGCCTTCATCTTTGGCGTGGATTTTTCTTTATTACTTTTAAGACGTTCCGTGGAGTTTCAGGACTTTTGGAGTTGCGCAGAATAGATCTCTAATATTTGCTCCTTTTCCAGACCAAAATTCCAGCTACCGGCATTCTCCCTCTTTATGTAAACCTTATAAAATAAGAGAAAATAGACATAAGTATTGTGACATAAAGTGAAATAACAGTCCATAATGCGATAAATATCGATATAAAAGCATGATGCAAAATGGACGTATCACCCACCACATCTATGATGATATCGGGTTTTGTCACAATTATCGTCATAGAAGTGTCATATGTATGACAGGAAAAAAATTCGTTCGGCCCAAAATGTCACGGATGTGTCTCTTTTGTAGTGTTGAGTGTATCCATGACAGATGTGAGAGTTGTTAAATAATGCTTAACTTAAGGTGGCTACTTTAATACACATCCGGGTGGATTGGTTGAGGCACCCTGGAGCACCCAGCGGTTGTCTGGGCACCTGGAGCAATCCAGAGCTGTCCTGAGATATCCCGGAGTACTCGTGTGATCATCATACGGTTTGCCACCCAGCCTCAAAGGGATCATAAGATTATTCATGCCGGAAACTTCCGTGTGCAGCCACAAGCCATTATGGGCTCTGGCATAGTTGAGTAAGTTGTGGGAATCCTTTCCATGATGGGCTAGCAGATGTAGGGGATTGCAGGTGTACCGACCTATCTATCAGTTAAGGGGACCTCTTCAGAAAGACTGTGTCTCGGTCATCCATTTCTCAAACACCTTGTAGTGCGAGAAATACAACGGAGGAGATCGAGTCTTGTGGGGAAAAGTGCACAAACCTCTGCAGAGTGTATAAACTAATCATGGTTAGCCCTGTCCCCGGTTATGGACATCTTGAGTATCTGGTACTTCAATTATTGATTTGATCTCATCACTCTTAATTAATTTTGTTGGGCTATTAAATTACTTTTAATTGGGATTGAGTTGGAGGAACCTTCTCAGTGTTTTCAACAAACTTTGTAGTTAAATAAAATTTATTCCTTTGCAGTAGGGAAAAATTGGCTTTTCGCAAAAACATCAACCTTTGAGCCTCCACCAGCCATATATACATGTAGTGATAGCAGTTATTCTTGTTCATTACTCTACAGTGTTATTTTGTCAGCATATTCCATGTGCTGACCCGTTTCGGGTTGCAACATATTATGTTGCAGACTTTTCAGACGAAGAGTAAGCTGCGCTAGGTCATTGTCGTGCACTCAGCTATGTCGTTGGAGTTGATGGACTCGCTTTATCTTCGAAGCCTTTCGCTGTTATCTTATTTAGATGGCCTTAAGCCATATTACTGTAATAAGTTAACTTTTGAGACTTTCGATATAATAAGTGTGTGATTGAAACTCTGTTATAAATCCTTAAAGTATTGTGTGTCAGCATTGCCGATCCAGGGATGACACTTATGCACAGAGGTTTGACCGTTTGAGGTCGGATCGAACAGATGCCGAAGTTGTAAAAAAATTATGGAGTAAAATGATGATGGTAGTATTTTTGTGGGATGGAGGATGTCAATAGCTTCAAAATTAGCTAAAGAACGTCAAAACGGAATCCGGATGAATTAGTTATGGTCAAAACGGTGAAACACCGAAGGCTGAAATGCCAGGGGTCGGAGCTGGAAATCCGGGACCTGAGGTCCAGAACCGCGCGCGAATTGCGCTCCAGGAGCCGGATGTCCGGGGCTACAGGCCAGATGTCTGGGCTCCAAATCTAAGGATGAACTCAAGGAACTCGATTTTGGGGGCAGAAATTGATGATTTTGGGGGCAAAATTCGGGAGATTTCGTGAATGGAAAGTGGGGAAACTTGGGGAGAAAAAATTGGCAAAACTTCGGGAGATTTCATTGATCAAATTCAACAAAACATCATCAAACCAACAAATCATAAAAAAATTAGGGGCTAATTTTTGGTGGGGATTTTCGAATTTAGGATAAAATAAAAAATAGGCTAGAAAACAAAAAGGGGAGGCTCCAAAATCGTGATCAACGTGGCTCATGATACCAAGATGATGTAGGGTGGAACCCTAGATGGCCGATCTTTCACGAAAGGAGCGGATCCCAACAAGGAACACAAAGAATACGAGGGAAAACACGAGAGAATCACTCAAACCAACAAGATTCGGTCACACATATGCTAGATCCTCGAAACACAAAGAGATACACGATCTGAATCCAATAAAGGACGATACAAATGGTAACTAGTTCATCTCCGTGAGGAAGTCTTGAGGGGTCTTCCCATGAAGGGGTCTTGAATCCAAGATGGATCTTCTCCGAAGAGGCAACGGTTCCTCGCGGTGGAGTAGATCCAGATGGATGAGCGAGGCTCTATCTCACATATGAGCTATCACAACGCTAACCCTAGCTAGGAGGTGGAAGAGGTCTATTTATAGTCGTAGTACAAGTTGGGGACGAAGTGAAGGGGTAAATGGGCCGGTGGCTCGTTACACTGCGCGCAGGGTTGGCTGGACGTCCGGGCGTTGGGCCGGATGTCCGGGGCTTCGCGTCGGGCCGGATGTCCGGGCTGGGAGGCCGGATGTCCGGGATGGCCTGGGTCGCTTCCAGATGCATTCGGTGATGGAGGGCCGGATTTCCGGGGACACGGGTCGGATGTCTAGGCTTGGGCCGGATGTCCGGCTGCTGTAGCATCTGGCTCTTCTTCCTTCTCCTTCCTTCACTTCTGCGCGCATTTGGCCTTGATCCTTGGGTTCTCCATGGTCTTCTCGGGTGTACCTGAGTATGCACAAGGTCCGCGCTTGAAGTAGCATCCATGTTTTACATGCGGAAAGGGAAGATTCGGAAAGGAAAGAGTTCACCTTAGGTCCAATGTCGTATGCTCGAGTGTACATGGGTATGATCGTAGCATGCTCCGCATCAACTGTTCTACCACTTGATATTTGGAGCTTGGGAAGAGGAGTGGTACACGGGTGTTCCTCCTCCTCCGCCGCCCGCCTCGTCATGACGCGACGCGAGGCGCGCGCGCCGCGGGTTGCTGGAATGAGCCGAGCCGAAGCTTAATTTTGCCGGTGAGAAACGAATTAATTAATCTGATATTAATTAACGAGTCGCTAACAGTTGCGCCACTGTCCGAGGCATTGGACCATGGGCTGGTTGCATTCCCGGGATTCGTCGACCCGTCCACGGGTGTGCGACCCTTCTCCGAGAACGATGACTCCCGGGAGTGCGTCGACTCGGTTGTGAGCCTCTGCCATAGCCCACGACTTCCTACGCGGCAACCTATATAGGAAAGCTCTCGCCAGTGGAGTGACCTAGTTCAGTTCACTCACGCCCTCTCGCGTAACTCTAGCCGTTATCTGTTGTTCCTCGCTCTGAGCTGCCTCTGGCGATCCCATCCCGACGACCGCGTGCACGGTTCGTCCGGAGAGCAGGTTCCTCCGGAACCCTGCCATTCGAGATCCTGCCCGGAAGAATGGCAATAAGGTTTTTGAGAAGCGTCTCGATGTGACTGCTCCCGGTTCGTCCCCATCTTCGTCTGCTTCTGCTTCCACTACTTCCCCTGCATCGACACCATGGTTGACGACGCCGCCGCCAAGAAAAAGGCCACGGTCGCCGCCACCGCCAAGAAGAAGGCCACGGACGACGCCGAGGTTGCTGCTGCCGCAGCCGTGTTGGCCTGGCCAACCGGAAGGTATTGATCTGTTTATCCCTCATTTACTCGTACCTGTGCTAGCCGTACATGTACTGCTGATAGATGGTTTGCTTCTATGTTCTGTACATGTTAGTATGCTTAGGTATCGGTATGGAATGCATACCGTATCTGCCATACTGTTTCCTCGTGAATTAGTCTAATCGAAAAAATACTAATATTTCCAACAGTGTCTGCATGGAAGAAGAAATTTTCACGGCTATTTTTGCTTGCTCGAAAAATGTGTGGGGACATGGCTACATTGTGCTCCGAATATCTTGAGCTCCGCCACCACCCGATCTTGTTGTCTGGGCTCGCATTCTTGAATTTTGCTGGCAGGTCAATACATGATTCTGGTGGTCCTTGACTCCTTGTCGATCCTTCTCCGTCAAGTACTTGTGTACTACTCACAAACTACAACTTGTCGCTGGGATACAGCAATACAAACGAACGGACGGACGGGCGTATCCCGTACACCACCAGTTCCCGTCAGATGATTGGGCAATGATTCGAGCGATGGATCGACCCCATGGGAGTTTGGGCAACAGCCCGGCACTGATCGGTACCTGCATTTGGTTCCGCCGTACGTGCATCGATCGTTCGATTGATTTCAACAAGAATGACATGTCAATTGGCTGCTGATTCATGCTGTCCTATGCTGAAGAATAGCATGTCAATTGCTGTTAGTGTACAAATTGCACATGCAGCATGCGTGATCCCTTCTCTCAACTTGAGTTGATCTCGATCTTGTGCGTTCTCGATTTTACTCCCTCTGTCTCATAATATAAGACGTTTTTCTGACACTAGCTAGTTAATTTCACACACATTTCCGAGAGATCAAAGCAGCCAGGGCCCTGCACTGCATTTAGCAATTTTCTCTTGTTTTTCTTGGTGGTTTTTTTTCTCTTGGCGATTTTACCAGTTAATAATATTCTAATAGCAGGGGTCCTCTATGATCCTATTATCGTCCAACTGCCGTCCATCAGATGTCGTGTGTGAAGCTATTTCGATGGATGAATGGAAAAGCGGGTGACTCTGAATGCGCTGCATGCATAATTTAACTTGCAGGTGTCCATAAACTACTGTCAGGGCTCAGACGTCAATGCACATGTACTACTGACCTGACGGGTGACTTGATCGCCTAAACAAATCTCGTGCCGTCGCGCTCCTAATCATGCACGATCCATTCCTGCTTCTCTTCTTTAGGGCATGATATGATCCATTCCTGCCACTGCCAGGGCAGGGGCCTGAATAATTATGTATATCCAGCCCAAACGAGGGAGGATTGCTAGTGCTAGATGAGATGGCCCGTCGGACGTGGACATGTCCACCGGCGGGGTTATTCTGCCCTAGCTCTGCTCTCTCTAGGCTAGCTAACACCAACAGCAAAACCGGTGAGAGACGGACGAGAGCAGGCATCATGCATGCATGTGACGGATCAAGGAATGATTAGTCGGCGGGAGCTAGCTAGCTAAGCGTCTGACATGATTGCCTCCACTCTGGCTCGTTGCCGCTGCCCTAGCTGTCCGTCTGCGTCCGCCGCCGGTGCGTCGCGATTCGTGCGCGCCCGTCCGTCGTCACCGAGCCGGAAATGATTGGCGATTGATCGTTGCTCCGTCGACCCGTCAACGGGTGTCCTCGGTGATGGATCGGTCCCTTTTTCTTTCCACCGGTGGCAGTGGCACCAGTAGTACGTACGTCTTTGGATTTGTGGTTTCTTTTATCTGTTTGATCCATCCGTCGATGTATCGGTACATACTGGTATGCCCGGCTCCTAACAACATGGACGCGCTTAATTAATAAATTCCCAACAGTTGACGGGCTGTGTTAGTAGGGTTTGAACTTTGATCAAGAGCTCTGGTCTGGCCGGCACATGCAGCAGCACATGCACGCCGTTCATACCAAAGCCAAAGCACATGCACCTGCCTCTGCTGTCTGACCATGGACTTTGGTCTACTTTTCGTTCAGGGCTCACCACGTTCTTCATCAGCGCAGCTTCGACTAGTACGTATCTGATTAATGTGTTACAGTGGAAACAGTTTGCGTACGTACGGCTTTCATGTGCGCCTACTCTGCCTTTCTCTTTCTTTGCACACGTACTCTTTGTAGTACTACAATATACATCTGTCTTACGGTTATGCCCTCAAAGAACGGGTACCGTACATCCCCGGTAGTATTAGAGCATCTCCAGCCCGTTGGCCTCTCATGAGGTGCCTAAAATCATCGCCTAGAGGTGTACCGTCGCTAAACCGCGTGTTGGAGGTGTGATGCTCCCCAGTCGCCGTCTCACGTCGCATTTTGTTTTTTTAAACACATTCACACAAACAAGACGCAAATTTAACCAAACTTCGACGAGTTCATCAAATATTTTACAAAAAAGAAAAAAAGACACTACTAGACCCGCCGTCGCCCTCGCCGTTCCTCGCCGCCTGCCGCCTTGAAGCTCTACATGTCAAGGAGCCTGTAGAACTGCGTGTAGTCGTCGTCGCCGCTGCCGCCGCCGTCGTCGTTGCCTCCTCCGCGGCCGTCCTCCCTGCTGCTCCCCTGCCCAGGGTCGCCGACGCGCGGCGGGTTGGACGGTCCGAGGCCGTCCTCGTCGTCGTCGCTGTCGAGGATCACAACGCCGTTCTCGTCCTCGCGCCCACGCTGGCGGGCGACTATTGTCGGAAATATGAGCAATTTATCAAATAATTTTATTAACAGAAATACTAGATAAAGCATGACTAATATAGTAGAGATAAAACAAGTCATGCGTTCTGACGGAGAGAAGGTAAATAGCTTCTGCATATATGAACAGTAGCCTATCATATCTAAAGTAGACAGTATAGCAAGTAGCATATATGAAGTAGAACCTATCATGTGTAGGACAAGGACTAGAACAAGGAACTGTGGCAGAACCTTTAATAGGAAAGACAAGAACACGTACGGGACAGCAGCAGCAGAAGCGCTGGACTTGGGGTCGGTGTCCTCGCCTGCCATGTCGTCGAGGAGGTCGTGGACGTCGGGGAAGAAGTCGTCGTTGGGGAAGTAGTCATCGGCGTCCGGATCGTCCGTGATGAAGCAGCCAGTAGTCGCGATGAGCGCTCCCCAAAAACCTTATCACCCTTCTCCCGTACATGACTCAAAAGGTGCGGTTTCGGAGGCCTACTGTCCCGACCTGCGGTGCACGCCGCAAGACGGGATGGGGAAGAACGTAGCAACAGCGCAGTGGTCGGAACTTTGTGGCGAGAGGAAGAGGAGCTTCTGTTGTGTCTCTCTGGAGAGGAGCGACCTCTCTTATATAGGCACAGGAGAAGGACGCGAAGAGAAAACGTTTTAACTCCCACGTGACCTTTCGTATACCCGTCGTGCGTGGCAAAAATTTAGATATCGGCTCGGCTCATTCCCGCAACCCGCGGCGTGGCGTGATGAGGCGTGGCGAGGCGGGCGGTGGAGGAGGAGCGCTCGTGGATATCCCTCTTGTTCTCATGCTCGTACAAGTGGGGAAAGAACCTCCCTTATAAGGAGGTCCAACTCCCACTAAACTAGCAATGTGGGACTAAACTTTAGTAGTATCCCTTGCCTTGCACAAATGGGCTAAGTGGGCCTCTAGGATTTATTAGGAATTTCTGAAATAGTTATTGGGCTGCCCAAAATAGACTAAATTCCAGCAATCCCCCACCAGATTCCAGAGGCACACAGAAATTTGTCTTTGGTTCCAAAACACTGTTTTATATACTAGTACTGCAGTGGAGACTGTTAAGTTGAATTTCCACCTAGAACTCTATGCTACACTAGTGAGCAACTTGAACAGTGGACTGGGCCTTGGACTGCAAGTTTTCTGCGAATCTAGCTTCACATAAAGCCTTGACCGATACGTGGCTACCGTGGATCTTTCCCGTGGGTGAAGCTTATGCGTCATACTCCGTGACCTTTCATGAGATTACTAGAGAGAACCCTACTCTCATAGATTGCGACGTTTGACAATCAGACTCATATAGGTGTGTTCTTCAAAAGATGTTCTGCAGGATAACATCTCTGCTTAAATAAGCCACTTAGAACACATTAAGATATACATCAACCTGCCATGTAGATTAGGAGAGTATTGCATCTTCATGGAGTGGTATTGTGAATAGTAAGGATACTCTCCTCTCAGTTGACCAACATCTTGTCTTCCGCATCTAATTCACGGGATCTCCGATCACAAATAATAGGTTACCACTGTGAACAACTCATATTGTGGGTCTCATACCCATCTCCCTCAATGCATTATCTATCACATTACGTGATAGACCCTTGGTAAAAGGATCTGCCAGATTTTTAGACGTTTGGATATAATCCAACGCAATAACTCCGGAGTTTTTCATTTTCCTGACAGACTTTAACCTTCTCTGAACGTGTCTTGATGACTTCATGTTATCCTTTGAGCTGCTCACTTTCGTGATCACGGTTTGATTGTCGTAGTTCATAAGGACACCCGGTACAGGTTTCTCAACAACCGGCAAGTCATTCAAGAGCCGGCGAAGCCAATCTGCTTCAACCGTAGCTGTATCTAGTGCTGTGAGTTATGCTTCCATTGTTGACCTCGTTAAGATGGTCTGCTTGCAAGACTTCCAAGAAACAGTGCCACCTCCATGAGTGAATACATAGCCGCTCGTGGCCTTTATCTCATCAGTATCTGAGATCCAGTTTGAGTCACTATACCCTTCAAGCACCTTTGAATGCCTGGTGTAGTGAATTCCATAATTTGCAGTGCCTTTCAAATAACGCAAAACTCTTTCTAGAGCTTTCCAATGCACATCTCCTGGTTTTGAAACAAACCGACTCAGTTTGCTAACAGCAAAAGAGATGTCAGGTCTTGTAGCACTGGCTAAGTACATAAGCGAGCCAATAATCTGAGAATACTTCAATTGGTCTCTAGCAATTCTTCGATTCTTTCAAAGCAACACACTAGCATCATATGGTGTTGGAGAGGGCTTGCAATCACTATAGCCAAAGCGACTCAAGATCTTTTCCACATAGTGAGATTGAAGCAATGTAATCCCACCATCATCGTCTCTCAACAACTTGATGTTCAGAATGACATCAGCCACTCCTAAATCCTTCATCTCAAAACAACAAGATAGTAAATCCTTGACCTCATTAATAACATTCAGATTGGTTTTGAAAATTAGTATGTCATCAACATACAAGCACAGGATAACTCCCTCACCCCACCATGGCGATAGTACACACATTTGTCAGCTTTGTTCACAACAAAGCCTGCAGCTATTAAAGTTCTTTCAAACTTCTCATGCCACTGTTTGGGTGCTTGCTTAAGTCCGTACAAAGACTTCAGCAACTTGCACACTTTCCCTTCCTAACCATCTAGTACAAACCCATCTGGTTGTTCCATATAAATTTCCTCGTCCAACTCTCCATTTAGGAAAGCAGTCTTGACATCCAATTGATGAACGAGAAGACCATGCAAGGCAGCTAGTGAAAGTAGAACTCGAATAGTGGTCAGTCGAGCCACAGGTGAGTAAGTATCAAAGAAGTCTTCACCTTCCTTTTGGGTATAACCCTTAGCCACGAGCCGAGCCTTGTACTTTTCAATAGTACCATCAGGCCTAAGCTTCTTCTTGAATACCCATTTGCATCCTATAGGTTTGCACCCATAAGGACGATCAGTTATCTCCCAAGTTTCATTCGCCAAGATGGAATCCATCTCGCTACGAACCGCTTCTTTCCAGTAGTCAGTATCTTCAGATGCATAGGCCTCTGAAATAGAACTGGGAGTGTCATCTATGAGGTACACAAGAAAATCATCACCAAAGGACTTTGCAGTCCTCTGTCTCTTGCTCCTAATAGGAACTTCATTTTTCTCCTGTATAGGACTTTCAAAGTGTTCCATCGAAATTGTAGGTTCGGTAATTGTAACTGGTTCCTGATTCGATGAACTAGGCATCTCCTGATTAGATGAGGTAGCCATATCCTTCATGGGTGAGGGAGTCCTGGATTAGGGGGTGTTCGGATAGCCGGACTATACCTTCAGCCGGACTCCTGGACTATGAAGATATAAGATTGAAGACTTCGTCCCGTGTCCGGATGGGACTTTCCTTGGCGTGGAAGGCAAGCTTGGCGATGCGATATTCAAGATCTCCTACCATTGTAACCGACTCTGTGTAACCCTAACCCTATCCGGTGTCTATATAAACCGGAGGGTTGTAGTCCGTAGAGAATCAACTCCATACACAATCATACCATAGGCTACCTTCTAGGGTTTAGCCTCCTCGATCTCGTGGTAGATCTACTCTTGTAATACTCATATCATCAATATTAATCAAGCAGGAGTAGGGTTTTACCTCCATCGAGAGGGCCCGAACCTGGGTAAAACAAAGTGTCCTGTTACCATCCGGCCTAGACGCATAGTTCGGGACCCCCTACCCGAGATCCGCCGGTTTTGACACCGACATTGGTGCTTTCATTGAGGGTTCCTCTGTGTCGTCGCCTTCAGGCCCGATGGCTCCTTTGATCTTCAACAACGATGCGGTCCAGGGTGAGACTTTTCTCCCCGGACAGATCTTCGTCTTCGGCGGCTTCGCACTGCGGGCCAACTCGCTTGGCCACCTTGAGCAGATCGAGATCTACGCCCCTGGCCATCAGGTCAGGTTTGGAAGCCTAAACTACACGGCTGACATCCGAGGAGACTTGATCTTCAATGGATTCGAGCCACAGCCAAGCGCGCCGCACTGTCTCGATGGGCATGATATAGCTCTGCCGCCGAACAGCGCCTTGGAGGCCGCACACGCATCGGTTTCGACCATTGATTCGGAACCTATGGTGCCGATCGACGATCAGCGGTTGGACGCTGCCTCAGGGGCTGCGATCTCAGAGGCGATCGAGCCGAACTCCAGCCCCGCACTCCGCATGGCCCGCGACTCCGAGGACCCGGATTCCTCCCCGAACTCCGCGCCCCCCGCGCCCCTGCCAATCGAATCCGATTGGGCGCCGGTAATAGAGTTCACCGCAGCGGACATCTTTCAGCATTCGCCTTTTGGCGACATCCTGAATTCTCTTAAGCCTCTCTCCTTATCAGGAGAGCCCTGGCCGGACTACGGTCAGCAAGGGTGGGATACGGACGGTGAGGAAATTCAAAACCCACCCACCACAAACTTTGTAGCCACTGTCGGCGATTTAACCGACATACGTGACTTCAGCTCTGAAGACATCGACAGCATGGATGACAATGGAGGAGATACCGATGAACCAACGCCCATAAGGCATTGGACAGCCACCTCATCTCACGATGTGTACATGGTGGACACCCCTAAGGGAATCGACAACGAGGAAAAGGGGATAGGACGAGAGATCGACCCCCCGAAAAGCAATCAAGGCGTCGGCGCAAACGCCGGCCCAAGCCCCGCCTCGACAAAAAACCCAGCCATAGAGCAGGACGAGTCGGTCGATGACGAACAGGCCTTAGAGCAACCATCCGAACAGGGCAACACACATAGAGAAACCGAACATCCCTCCCCCGGCGAAAACGGCATTCCGAACGACCTCACGCCAAATAAACCTATGGAGCAGAAGAATCTCCATGAGAGGCTCGTTGCAACTGCACGCAGCCTAAAAAAGCAGAAGCGGAAGCTAAAAACAGCGGAAGATGCACTCCGGATCAGATGGAGCAAGGTAATCAATGCCATAGATAAGTACGGCGATAGTCGCCGCACTAAAAGCTATCCGAAAAGAAAGCTACTGCCTGAATTCGACGAGGAGGCCTCAGAGCCCTCGCATTCAAAAAATGAAAAAGCCGCACGGTCGGATAGACGACCCCATAAAGCGACAAGCGGAGCCGCACCTAAATCGGCATGCAACCCTCTTAAGGATTCGCATCATGGTCCAGTCAGGTCCATTTATGGGCCAAGAAAGCAAGCCCTCGTAAGCAACGCTACGAAGCCATCATCAGAATCTGGCATACCCAAATACAGGGGTGCCGCACACCCCCTATGTTTCACCGATGAGGTCCTAGACTATGAATTCCCAGAGGGATTCAAACCCGTAAACATAGAGGCATACGATGGAACAACAGACCCCGGAGTCTGGATCGAGGATTATATCCTCCACATTCACATGGCTAGAGGAGATGATCTCCACGCCATAAAATATCTACCCCTTAAGCTTAAAGGGCCAGTCCGGCATTGGCTTAAAAGCCTTCCTGAAAACTCAATTGGAAGCTGGGAAGAGCTCGAGGATGCTTTCCGAGCAAACTTTCAAGGGACCTATGTCCGTCCCCCGGATGCAGACGATCTTAGTCACATAACTCAACAACCCGAAGAATCAGCTCGGCAGTTCTGGAATAGATTCCTCACTAAAAAGAATCAGATAGTCGACTGTCCGGACGCCGAAGCCTTAGCAGCTTTCAGACATAATGTCCGAGACGAATGGCTCACCAGACACCTCGGCCAAGAAAAGCCAAGAACAATGGCCGCACTAATAAGCCTCATGACCCGCTTTTGTGCAGGAAAGGACAGTTGGTTGGCAAGGCGCGGCCCCAGTGACCCAAGTACATCCGAAATCAGGGATGGAAACGGAAGACCGCGACGCAACAAGGACCGTCGCCAGACTAAGGACAACAAAAGTCCGAAGAGCACGACAGTCAACACCGGATTCAAAGGCTCACGACAAAATCAGGAAAAATCGCCCCCCCCCCAAGATAACAGGGACGATCCATCCAACTTAAATAAAATCCTGGACAGGATATGTCAAATACACAGTACTCCTGGGAAGCCTGCTAACCATACCCACAGAGACTGTTGGGTCTTCAAACAATCTGGCAGACTCAATGCCGAACACAAGGGGCTCGACACACCAAGCGAAGACGAGGACGAACCCCAACAGCAGAGCACCAGGAAACAAAAGAACTTCCCACAAGAAGTAAAAACAGTGAACTCACTTCACATAACAAAACATGCGGTGCCCGTAAAGGTACGCACCACACGGCCCATCCCCAAAGGATCCTGCCACTGGTTGTCAAAACCGATCACCTTCGATCAGCTAGATTATTCTAGGAATATCAAGAATGTAGGATGGACCGCCTTGATACTCGATCCAATAATTGGTGGACTCAAGTTTTTAAATGTCCTTATGGACGGCGGCAGCGGACTAAACCTGATATATCAGGATACAATACAGCACATGGGGATAAACCCAGCAAGAATCCGCCGCAATAAAACCTCCTTTCAAGGGGTAATACCTGGTCCGGACACCCATTGTACGGGTTTTCTCCGGCTCACAGTCACATTCGGCTCTGCCAATAACCTCCGCCCCGAAAAGCTGACCTTCCACGTCGTCCCGTTCTCAAGTCGCTATCAAGCACTACTGGGACGTGAAGCTTTCGCTCGATTTAACGCAATACCACATTATGCATCTCTTACGCTTAAGATGCCCGGTCCATGAGGCGTCATCTCTTTGATGGGGAAGCACTAAAGTGCGCCTCCCCAAGCAGAGGACAGTGCAGCTGCTTTAACAGCCCCACAACAAAATGGCCTCACCAGCCAAAAAACTTCAAAATAGGTCATTTAAAGACCACGAATGCGGATAGACGAGTTCGATGCAAAATCATCATCGATGCAGGCCTAAAAGCGATATACCCCCGCACAAGGGGCTCCACGCATATACAATAAGAGACAATAAAGCTCAAACTTACATATCTTACTTTATACTTTGCTTATTTTAAACTTTTTCGGCACGACTCGTTTTGAACTCAGTTCCTCTCTTTTACAGATGAACGTCGTGCGGCGCCCGTCCAGGATACGGCACAATGGAGACACAGGCGCACACGTGCAGTAGGGACCCGTCCTAAAGGATTCTTTTTAGATTAAGACCCTACGTAAACCTTTTTTTACTGTCTCTTGTTGCTACACATCCCCTGGTTTTTCTTTCTAATATAACCAAGGAGGAGGCTGGCGTCTTGGCATGTGGCCACGTCAGAATTTTTGCACGTACCTGGACACTAGGGGCTTTTTTCAATAAAAAGTGTTGTTTGGCCCGCACTCATAAAGACCGAACACCTTAGGGAGTGTTCGGCGTCGCGACTTTTGGCATTATATGCATCAGCTCTGAATCATGTCTTTGGTCAAATGTTGGGTTGCCCGGCTCCTGAGTTCGGCTACCTTACGTTCCGCTCTATCGGCTAAGGTAGCACCAGGAGAACTACTGCGATTGTGCCCCCGGTTCGGCCAGGGCGAGCACCTCAATAGAGAAAGCCGAAGACTGACTGTCATGATGTAGCGTGAGACTGTTCAGCCACTCGATGACCGATCGGAATCTATCGCATTCCTCCGCTTTGACGAAGGACTGCTTCCCGGTCAGGCACATACGCGCCCCGAATTCAGACGAGCGCAGTGGCCACCAAGGAGCTACCTAAAGAATCTCATTTTCAAACTCCTATGGCTAAGTGAAAGTGTTAAAGCGTTATAGTCCGGTTGCCTGGCCCGCTGCGCTATCACCTCCTTTGTAGGACCAAGACGTTGGGTTAAGTGTGAGAATGCGTCTTCCGCGAGCACCCCCGCACTATGTGCGTGGGGGCTGAAGCCAACGACTGCCATCTTTCAGATTCTATATATATATATATATATATATATATATATATATATATATATATAGGTGTTTACAATACTTGGAGGCACAAGTATAAAATAAGACACTACAGTTTATCAAAATATTAATTTATAATTACATATGCTATCATAACATAGCATCTTTCGGGCACTGCGTCTCTATTACACGGGCGCCTTCAAGAACTTCCTGAAAATAGTGCTCGGAAGGTACTCGGCTTTGGTCCGAATCTCGGGATGCAACAACGGTGGTCTCCATCTCTGCCCAGTATGTCTTAACACGGGCTAGAGCCATCCTAGCGCCCTCTATGCATGCGGACCTCTTAATTGCATCTATACGCGGCACCGCGTCAAGGAATTGCTGGACCAAGCTGAAATAACTCTTCGGCTCCGATCTCCCCGGCCACAGATGATCCATGACGTACTTCATGGTGAGTCCGGACAACCTATTCAGTTCGGCCCACTGAGCCAAACGATCATCCACTGCCAGTGGACGCTCTGGATTATGAAACTGCGACCAGAAAAGCTCTTCCACTTCGCAATCTTTCTGACATCGAAAGTGTTCGGTCGCATCAGCGGCACTCGTTGCCAAGTCCAGATAGGTGTCCTTCACACTTCACATCCGGTCCAATGGAGTAAACTTCGGATCACAACACTTCCTCCGCAGCATAAAGGGCTTTCCAGCCGCAATCTGTTTGGCCTGACGCAGCTCCTCTTTCGCAGCTCTCATCGCAGAGCGAGCGTCCTTAGCATCGGCAACGGCCTTCTCTAAATCTGTTTGTCTCGTCCGGTCTTCTTTCTCAAGAAGTTCGCAACGGTCTGCAGTGCTCTTTAACTTCTCGGCCATCTCGGCCATCTCCTCTTTGCTTCGGCAGTGAGCAGCCTGTTCGGCTCTCAACTCTTCAAGGGCCTTCTTGGCAACCGCATCGCTTTTCCTGGCTTGCTCCTTAGCTCGGGCAAGTTCTACCCTAAGATTATCCACGGCGGCCGTACCATCTGCGTCAAGCACACACATTGTAAGACACTGGCATGAAGCTCCTCTTACCTAATGCCACCCGAAGAATTACATACCTTGAGCCTCATCAAGCCGCTTGTTCACAAGTGCGATGTCGGCATCTGCCACGTCCAGTTGCCGCTTTAGTTCGGCCAAATCATTAGTCCGGCTTGATTCCGGACACCTCGCCACCTACATTCAAAGGTGACATCTTATACCTGGGATTATGATCCTCTACGTGCCGTCATTTCTTGACAACACGCAGAGTCTCAGGGGCTACTATCTGCACAGGGCGCATCTTATTTATGCGCAGCTGACAAAAGCGTACATTATCTAAACGTACCTCAAATCCCGTCAGTAAGCTTTTGACGGCCTCATGCAATCCGCTTTCTGTGGATGAAATCCTTTCAATCACCATGCCCATCAAGGCACGGTGCTCTTCTGAGATAGAAGCTCGCCCCAGCAGAATCTTTAGTTCTTCCGACCGAACACCAGACGGTGCTGGACTTGTCCTATGGCCTCTTTCGAAGGCCGGACGCGGAGGACTTCTGGGGCCCGCATTGCCACCTCCCTTCCCTGCCAGATTCGGAGAAACCCTCCGTGACGACACCTCAGGGTCGCCCGCCTCGCTGGGCAGCATGGCAGGGGGAGGCGTTCCGCTCTCCATCATCTCCGGAAGAAGATCCCCCGAAGACGAGCTCTGCTGCGAAGGGCTGAGGTCCGAGCTACAAGGTAAAATTTCGGTTAAATCTTCTCAGATGCAAAATCAAGGATTTCTCTCACCCCTCAAAAGGAAAATCTTTTCTCCACTTACGGCTCGCTTGAGGGCTGATCCCCTTGAGGGCGTAGTCCGGCCAAGGAACTCCCTGGCGTCGGACCCTCTGACGAGGATTTTCTCCCCCGTTTTGAGGCCACGGTTTCCGGGTCGTCAGAAGCGGTTCTCTTCTTCCCCTTAGGAGAAGAATTGTCGGTTCCTCCCTTCGGAGCAGCCTCCTTCGGCGAGGCCGTAGCTTCCTTGTCCTCCCCCTCCAAAGGCATTATCTCCAACATCCTGACTAGCACAGGATCCGGCCTGGTTTCAGGAAGGGGGGTCGGACACCGGATCAGCTTCGCGTTCGCTATCCACTCCTGTTTAAAAAACGGCTCTTTTAGGGGCAAGTTTATGACAATTATACGGATAGAAGGTCCGGGCACAAGGTTGCTTACTTGAGTATTCAGGCGATTGCAGCTTAGGCCTGCATCCTCGGTTAAATCCGGACACATCTCTTGAGATCCAAAGAACAGTTTATACATCTCCGCGGGCGTTGCGCCCATAAAATTCTGAAGAACTAGCGGTCCCTCCGGATTAAACTCCCACAGACGAAGGGGGCGGCGTTTGCCGGGCAATGTTCGGCGAATCAACATGACATGCGTCACCTTGACCAAAGTAAGGTCTCCTTCCACGAGATCCTTAATTCGGCCCTGTAACAGGGGCACGTCTTTGGGCAAACCCCAATCTAATCCTTTGTTGACCCATGACGCTAGCCATGATGGGGGACCCGAGCGAAAGGCAGGAGGCGCCGCCCACTTGGCGCTCCTGGGAGCGGTAATATAGAACCATTCTCGTTGCCACAAGCTAAGCTCTTCTTGAAAGGAGCCCTCGGGCCATGGAGCATTAGCATTCTTATGGATGACAGCACCTCCGCACTCTGCGTGCCGTCCCTCGATCATCTTCGGCTCCACTCCAAAAGTCTTGAGCCATAAACCGAAGTGAGGAGTAACGCGGAGGAACGCTCTGCACACAATGATGAATGAGGAAATATGGAGGATGGACTCCGAAGCTAAGTCATGAAATTCCAGCCCGTAATAGAACAGCAGCCCCCTCACGAAGGGATCCATCGGGAAGCCTAACCCCCGAAGGAAGTGAGACATGAACACTACGCTCTCACCGGGATGGGTATTGGGAATAGCTTGCCCTTGAGCAGGCAACCTATGCGGAATTTCGGCGGTCAGGAACTTAGCCTCTCTCAACTTTAGCACATCCTCCTCCGTGACGGAGGAGGGCATCCATCGGCCTTGAAGGTCGGAACCGGACATTGTCGAAGGTCCGAAGCGCCTGGAATCTGAAGCCTAGGGTGTTGGAACTCGAGGCGACGGGCGAACTCGTTTGAGATTGGAAAAAGAGTAAGGCCTTGCTCTCTTTATAAGAGGTTGAATACCAGGAGCCCTCCCGGTAACCGTTTGGGACTCGCCTTTAATCGAGAAAACATGCTAACGGGCACGATTGGGTTACCCACGTCCGTATTGATGAGGATCCCGTAAAGGGGGGTACACGATCTCTGCTTTGACAAGACGTGCCAAGGAAACCGCCTCGCCAAACATGCTGAGGTGGAAAAGTAAAAACGATTCGAGTAAAAGACTTGGCTGTAGTATGATGGCGCACTACAGTATACGTCAGCAGATTTGATTTGTGTTAATATTATTCTCTCTATAGCAATATGTGGAAACTTATTTTATAGAGCCGGACACTACTCTTGGTGATTACAATCTTCTATGAAGGACTTGGAGAAGGAACCCGCCTTACAATGCCGAAGACAATTTGCGCGCCAGACTCGTCATCATTGAAGCCTGGTTCAGGGGCTACTAAGGGAGTCCTGGATTAGGGGGTGTTCGGATAGCCGGACTATACCTTCAGCCGGACTCCTGGACTATGAAGATATAAGATTGAAGACTTCGTCCCGTGTCCAGATGGGACTTTCCTTGGCGTGGAAGGCAAGCTTGGCGATGCGATATTCAAGATCTCCTACCATTGTAACCGACTCTGTGTAACCCTAACCCTATCCGGTGTCTATAAAAACCGGAGGGTTGTAGTCCGTAGAGAATCAACTCCATACACAATCATACCATAGGCTAGCTTCTAGGGTTTAGCCTCCTCGATCTCGTGGTAGATCTACTCTTGTACTACCCATATCATCAATATTAATCAAGCAGGAGTAGGGTTTTACCTCCATCGAGAGGGCCCGAACCTGGGTAAAACAAAGTGTCCCCTGTCTCCTGTTACCATCCGGCCTAGACGCACAGTTCGGGACCCCCTACCCGACATCCGCCGGTTTTGACACCGACAATGGGAAAGATATCTTCAAAGAAAGTCGCATCATTTGACTCCATGATCGTACCGACATGCATGTCAGGTACCTCAGATTTTACAACCAAGAATCTATAGCCAATGCTATGAAAAGCATATCCCAGGAAAACACAATCCACAGTCTTTGGTCCAAGCTTCCGCTTCTTTGAAATTGGAGCATTGACTTTCGCCAAACAACCCCATGTTCGCAGATAAGAGAGTTTTAACCTTTTCTTCTCCCATTCCTCGAATGGAGTTATCTCTTTGTTCTTTGTGGGGACTTGGTTCAGGACATGACATGCTGTCAATATCGCCTCCCCCCATCATGCCTTGGAGAGACCCGATGTGTCTAACATGGCGTTAACCAAATCAGTTAGAGTACAGTTCTTTCTTTCGGCCACCCCATTTGACTGAGGTGAGTAGGGAGGCGTCCTCTCATGGATTATACCATGTTCCGCACAAAAAGCATCAAACACATTGGAAAAATACTCTCCACTATGGTCGGACCTAAGCCTCTTGATTTTCCGATCAAGTTGGTTTTCCACTTCAGCTTTATAGATCTTGAAAAAGTTCAAAGCCTCATCCTTAGATTTCAGAAGAGACACACGGAAGTATCTAGTGGAGTCATCAATTAACGTTATGAAATATTTCTTTCCACCTTTTGTCAACACACCATTCATTTCACATAGATCTGAATGTATGAGCTCTAGTGGTGTAAGATTTCTTATTTCCGCAGTCGTGTGAGACTTACAAGGTTGCTTAGCTTGCACACACACTTGACACTTAGATCCCTTGATGGTGGTGAAACTAGGGATTAAGTTCAACTTCGCTAGTCGCGACATGCAACCAAAATTAACATGACAAAGACGTGAATGCCACACATTGGATTCACTATTGTTGCAAATATGATTAACAACTTTATTGCAAACGTCTGATAAGGATAAACGAAACAAGCCTCCTGACTCATAGCCTTTACCAACAAAGGTTCCATACTTGGATATTACAAATTTATTCGACTCAAAGACAAGCTTGTAGCCATCTCTACAGAGAAGAGATCCGCTAACAAGATTTTTATTGACGGAGGGGACATAATGCACGTTCTTCAGCCGCACAATCTTCCCCAAAGTAAACTTCAGATCGGCCGTGCCAACACCACGAAAAGAAGCAATTGAACCGTTTCCCATCAGCACAGTTGAAGTCCCTGCGGTCTGATAAGACGAAAACATGGAAATATCACCGCATACATGCACATTAGCACTCGTGTCAATCAACCAGTCAGGAGAATGACATACTGAAAGAATAGTGGAAAGTATACCATACCCAGCATCCTTCATGTCAGTGTCTCCAATGACAACATTAGCGGTCTTGCTGCCTTTCCCGGGATGACGCTTGTCATAGCGATTAGGGCAACTAAGAGCCCAATGATCAGGATCCCCACACACATGACAAGCACCTTTCTTCTTGCCATTCTTCTTTTTGAAGTTCATGTGTTGCACAGCCTTGTTCTTCCCATCAAACTTTGCTTTTCCATCAAACTTGCCCTTGTTCTTGAACTTGTGGGGCTGGAAGTTCTGCTTCTGTACCACATTGGCACTAGATCCTCCCTCAATACCTCGAGCATGTGTGTCCTTTGCTCTCCCCTTTTCTTCCACATCAAGAGTGCCAATGAGATCCGGGACGGAAAACTCCTGCTCTTATGCTTCAGCAAGGTAGCAAAGTTCCTCCATGAAGGGGGAAGCTTAGTGATGATACCTCCGGCAACAAACTTGTCCGGTAGCATACAACTGAAGTGCTCAAGTTCTCTAGCAAATGACTGTATCTCATGAGCTTGCTCAACCACGGAGTGCTCTTCAGTCATCCTGTAATCATAGAATTGCTCCATGATGTACAGCTCAGTGCCAGCATCCGAGACCCCAAACTTGGCCTCGAGTGCATCCCACATATCTTTTCCATTATCAATTGACGCATAAGCATCAACTATGTTCTCACCCAGAACACTCAAGAGAGCAGCCTTAAACAGGGTACCCATTTTCTGAAAAGCTTGTGCCTGTTGAGCATCAAGCTCTCCTTCAGGTTTGCCGAGAGTGGCGTCATAGCAACTCATGGTTTGAAACCATAAGACTGCTCTCACGCGCCACCTCTTATAGTGGATACCCTCAAACATAGGAGGTCTCATGGAAGCAGCAAAACCACTTGGGGTAAATTGCCTATAATAAGGTTTTTGGATTGTTGGAAATATGAGCAATTTATCAAATAATTTTATTAACAGAAATACTAGATAAAGCATGAATAATATAGTAGAGATAAAACAAGTCATGCGTTCTGACAGAGAGAAGGTAAATAGCTTCTGCATATATGAACCGTAGCCTATCATATCTAAAGTAGACAGTATAGCAAGTAGCATATATGAAGTAGAACCTATCATGTGTAGGACAAGGACTAGAACAAGGAACTGCGGCAGAACCTTTAACAGGAAAGACAAGAACACGTACGGGGCAGCAGCAGCAGACAAGGTTGTCAGAATCGTGATTCTGAATTGGATCGGAGCCCTAATGGTAGAGTCGCAAATCGTAGAATCTTCACTACCAAAATCATAGAAGCGTAGATTTTACTAGCCATAGTCGTAGAATCATGTGAGTCAATATGAATCGTAAAGTCGTAGAATCATACGATAGAATCGTGATTCTGAAAACCTTGGCAGTAGAAGCGCTGGACTTGGGGTCAGTGTCCTCGCCTGCCATGTCGTCGAGGAGGTCGTGGACGTCGGGGAAGAAGTCGTCGTCGAGGAAGTAGTCGTCCGCGACCGGATCGTCCGTGATGAAGCAGCCAGTAGTCGCGTTGAGCGCTCCCCAAAAACCTTATCACCGTTCTCCCGTACAGGACTCAAAAGGTGCGGTTTCTGAGGCCTACTGTCCCGACCTGCGGTGCACGCCGCAAGACGGGATGGGGAAGAACGTAGCAGCAGCGCAGTGGTCGGAACTTTGTGGCGAGAGGAAGAGGAGCTTTTGTTGTGTCTCTCTGGAGAGGAGCGACCTCTCTTATATAGGCACAGGAGAAGGACGCGAAGAGGCTGCGGTAGGAGGTGAAGCAACGAAGGGAGATGAAGCGAACAGGCAGCGGCCGAAGAGGCGCGCCGTTCGAATTCAGTGTCCACTACAGAAAACGTTTCAACTCCCACGTGACCTTTCGTATACCCGTCGTGCATGGAAAAAATTTAGATATCGGCTCATTCCCGCAACCCGTGGCGCGTCGTGACGAGGCATGGCGTGGTGAGGCGGGCGGCGGAGGAGGAGCGCGCGTGGATATCCCTCTTGTTCTCATGCTCGTACAAGTGGGGAAAGAACCTCCGTTATAAGGAGGTCCAACTCCCACTAAACTAGCAATGTGGGACTAAACTTTAGTAGTATCCCTTGCCTTGCACAAATGGGCTAAATGGGCCTTTAGGATTTATTAGGAATTTCTGAAATAGTTATTGGGCTGCCCAAAATAGACTAAATTCCAGCAACTATCTCCTGCAGGGCTCGGCGCTGCCGGACCATCTTGTCGCAGAGGTAGTCGTCCCGAGCCCACTTTAGGGCGGCCTCGTTGGAGAAGTCGGACCGGGCTATGGCCTCGTACTCCGCGGGGAGGCCGGACTCCACCTTCGACATGACGAGCCGGGCAGAGGTGGGGGAGGACTCGGTGATGCGGACGCCGCAGCTGCGGGTGCGCCGGCTGATCGTCGCGTCCTGGGGCTCCGGCTTGACGGGGAGGAGGGAGGGAGAGCCGGACGAGAGGCCGGACAAGGAGGAGGACGCCGGGTCCATGCGTCTCGGCGTCCAAGAGCTCCCACGCACCGGGAGAAGGTGGGGAGTGGGGTACTCCAACCTCGGTGTATTGCCGCCCTCGATGTACTCGAGGACAGCCTCCAGCGTGCGGCCGGGCACGCCCCACCATCGGCGGTGCCCGTCGGCGTTGTGCTTCCCGGAGGGCACGATGCTGTTGGTGGCCTCGAACTGCTCGGCGTGGCGACGACGAAAGTACGGCTCCCATAGCATGCTGTTGGGGGCATACCTCGGCCCTTCTCTCGCCGTCTGCGGCAGAGAGGAACGGATACGGGCGATCTCTGAACGCCTGGCCGCCCCAGTGGGCGGCAGTGGCACCGGGACCCCGCCGGCGCTTATCCTCCACGCCCCGGGCACCCGCACGTCCTACGGGACCGGGTACTTGGCTTCGTAAAGAAGCCGAGCTTCGTCCTCGCGAAGGTGGCGGCGGCCGAAGCCGTTCGCCGCCGCGCCATCGCCTTGCAAGCGCTCGGCCATTGGGTCAGGCGAGAAGAGAGGGAGGAACGGGGGCGTCGGCGGTGGAGAGCGAGGTCTGTGTGTGGCTCACCGGTGCGGAAGAGGGTGGCTTATATAGACGGCGCCCGCGTGGCGGGCGAGGGACGCGCGTCGCCCCGCCTTCACTGTGCCGTCCGTGAGGCATCAATGGAGGCTGACCGGCGCGGTAGCTTTGGCATTGATTCCCCCGCGGAAAACCGAGACGATGAGAACGACGAAGTGATAAGAACAGCCGAGTCGCTGCCAAGAAAGGCCCGCCGATTTTCACGCCAAAAACAATTCAGCCGACGCCAAAAACGAATATACATAGGCCGCAGGAAACTCGGCTCATCAAAGCCATCAACGAACCCAGCTCACAACGAACCACACCTGCGTGGATCGACGTCAATTTGATCAATCTTTATCTGCCAAAAAAATCCAAGCCGGATCCAAAATCGATTCTCGGGCCGGCCGCATGGCATGTCCGAAGAAGCCGGCCCTACACTGGCGCACATCAAATCGCCTCTAGGATACGTCCCCTGCCTCTGCCTGCCTGCATCTCAGTCAGTCTCGGCATGAATCCAATCTTCAGACAAGCCCGCCCATCAAGCTACAAGGTCTAGACCCGAATTGAATCGAAACGCATGTGGGCGAGAGCGCCATGTACTACTACGAACGAATCCACACGAGCGAGCGGGAGCATCATATCGATCGCAGTCCAGTCTCTCAGCAGCACAGAGAGCTTTGGCCGGACCCCGGGCGCACGGCCGCTATCTGATGAGCGATCACCCTGTAGTGCAGATGGATAGCTCTCCCTGCTCGATCGGTCGGTCGTGTGGTGTTGCGTTGATGCGGATATGCCCTGTTGTATTGCGACGGAGGGCTAGGTCACGAGCACATGAATGGAATGGAAGCATGCATGCATATCCATCCATGTACTTACTGCTAGCAGATAGATAGAGCCAAGTGGAACTCGAACATGCAGCGCCAGTGCGCACGCATGGCTGAGGGGCGCTTCGCCGACATGCCACGTTGGGGCACAGTGCTGTCCACTGTGCTACCGACAAGCCCTGGAGCTTTCCTCGGTAGCTGTATATACGTATTCCCGCACGTATCCCCCGGCCTTCCTGCCATCCGTCGCTGCCTACGTACAACGTGACAACTATTTATTTATTTATTTATTTTCTAAAAAAGGGCTCGATTTCATTTCAACATTGGGAGAAGCATATCTGCGTCCTTCGTATATGTTGTTGAAATTTTCCAATCCTGCTTAAAAAGGAGGGGTCCCTACACTTGCCCTCGGACTCAACTTCGCCAAACCTTTTCACTCCGTCAATTGGCTGGAAATTTGTGGCTTTCCTAAAGAGGTGGTGCGACTAGATGGACTCTATCTTTGAGTCATTCATTTGGGCTGTCGTCCTCAGCGGTGTTTCCAGCCCGATAGATCAGGTGCAAGCGAGGGCTCTGGCGGCGGCGAGAAGAGGGGGGGGGGTCCCTGTCGCTTGCCTCTTCATGCTGGAGACAAACCTCGGCAACATTCTAGTCGGGCAACCCCATTGCCGCCCAATAAAGAGGCACCGAAAGATGAGGTCATCACCCATCTCGAGATGCGTGGAGCAAAGCTCTCCAAATAGGCAGTGGGTTGCCCAATGCTCAAAGTTGTTGCTCCGGCCACCCGCCCCACATTCGTTATGATATGTCATTTGCACCTACGGAAGCATCGAAACGCGTGTGTGTTCTAGGTTGTCGAGCCCTAGGTTCCCCGCACCCTAAAGCTTTGCCATGACGAGGCGATTCTCTGGCGCAAGGTGCCTCCCCCTCCCCTCTTCATAGTGTCAGCGACAACTGGTTGACTTGCTGCCCAGACTCATGAGCTCTCTCTCTTCTCTTTATGGCTAATGCGCACCCCTGTGCATGTAATGATCCTGAGGCATTTGACATGTACTTTCAATGAAATTTCAGGTTAGTTAAACTTACCACCCCGCTTTATTTTTAAAAGGCACCCCAAACATAATTAAAAAATTATATTACGGTCCTCGAACAGCCTAACGACCACTACCCTCACATGAACAAGCCGTCGACATGGTGATATGAGCGCCTCCATCCCGGAACCGCCACGTTAGGGGGGAGGAATAAGATCGCTTCGGGACCTTTTTGACACATGACAAGTGTTATTATCTATCTCAACACCTAGTTGACTAAATTACACCTATGAGAGTTGATTAATTTTAGTATTCAGAAATGGAATAGTTTCTATGGTATGTTACCAAAAAAAAAATTCTACGGCGATCATAGATCTATCAAAATCAGATTTTTTTTTTGTTGTTGTGTGAGAAGACCTGTTCTTGGAGATATGAAACAATATTCACCATGCTAACATATATGTTCAAAAGTTTTTAAAAAATACGAACTGAACATAAGTTAGATGGTTAGATTTCTTGTGGTGAAACCAGTCCATCATCGTTCATGTCATATACTATGAGACCTTCTAATAGATTCATCAATCTCAAGATGTTGTGCTAGTTTAGTATTTCAGATGTGCTCATAAAAATAGGATGTCCGTATGTGCGCTTATAGAGATGAGGGTATGTGTGTGTGAACATTTGCGACTATATTATGTTCAGAAAAGTGTGAAAGAAAGTTGCATTGTTTGTTCTCTTCCGATTAAAGAAAAAATATATATACTGCACGACTAATCTCAATATAGTTCCTCACCGACTAATCCCAACATATTCTCGAGCGGCCAAAAGCCGGTTTTTCTACGGCCGACATCTGTCGCTTGACAGATCGATCGCTCATGATTCAGCTGGACGTATGTGTAGGCGGCCGGCCGGGCGGCGCAGGTTGCGGCGAACCCATGATGGATGTAGCGGCGGACCACACAAGCACACACACATGCAAGCGTATCTATCTAAGAGCATCTTTAGCCACGCTCTCAAAAAGGCCCCTCAGACGTTTTTCCGTCCGCCGGCGTCAAAAAATCGGCTTAGTCGCGCCTCCAAAAACCCAGTTTTCACCGGCTCGGGCTGAAATTGGCGCCGGCGGATCTAACCCAAACCCGGAGCGCTGGGGTCGCTCGGAGGCGCCGGGCGAATCGTTTTTGGCGCGAAGAGCCGCGGGCCCGCCGCGTCAGCGACTCTACTCTCTTTTCGCCTTTCGTCGTCCTCATCGCCTTGTTTCCCATGGCGAATCAATGCCAAAGCTGCCGCGCGCTGCCGCGTCGGTCAGCCTCCATTGATGCCTCACGGGCGGCGCAGTGAAGGCTGGGCGACGCGTCCCTCGGCCGCCACGCAATCACGCCACGCGCCGGCCAAGCCTACCACGCGGCGTCTCCGCCTATAAAAGCCGACTGCAAGCGCGCCGGAGAGACTCACCCCGATCATCCACCGACGACGCGCTCATTTCTCCCCCTTTCCTCCTCTCGCCGTCACCAGTTGAGAAAGCATGGCCGAGCGTTTTCCAGGCGACGGCGCGGCGGCGAACGGATTCGGGCGCCGTCATCTGCACGAGGACGAGGCTCGCCTCCTTTTCGAGGCCGAGTACCCGGTCCCGCCGGACATGCGGGTGCCCGGGGCGTGGAGGATCAGCGCCGGCGGCGTGCCGGTGCCACCGGTACCCACCGGCGCGGCGCGGCGTGCGGAGATCGCACGCATCCGCTCGTCCCTGCCGCGTGCGGCGAGGGAGGGGCCCCGGTACGTCCCCGACAGCCCAATCTGGGAGCCGTACTTCCGCCGCCGGCACGACGAGCAGCTCGAGGTCACCAACGGCGTCGTGCCCTCCGGCAGGTTCAACGCCGCCGGCCGGCGTCGGTGGTGGGGCGTGCCCAGGCGCATGTTGGAGTCCGTCCTCGAGTACATCGAGGGCGGCAACACGCTGCGCCTCGAGTACCCCGTGATGGGGTCATGTACCTAGGGTAGGGTCACAGACCTGATCTAAGTACCCTGCCCAAGGACACCCTTAGAAGAGGTCACCTTCCAGTCGACCAACGAGAGACTCACTCGACTGACTTGAAGGACTCGACCACGAAGACTCACTCGACCACAAGAAGGTCAAGAGGCACTCTGCACTGCAACGGCTTGTAATTAAGTAGACTTTATGATAGTAAAGACACTTTATGTGGGGCGTTACCAGTAACGCCCCGGACTTAACTCACCTTAAACCCTCTCCTACGTGGGCTGGCTGGGGTCCTGGCGCACTCTATATAAGCCACCCCCCTCCACAGGTAGAGGGGTTCGGCATCTTGTAACTCATATACATATAATCCACTCGACCGCCTCCGGGCTCCGAGACGTAGGGCTTTTACTTCCTCCGAGAAGGGCCTAAACTCGTACATCTCTTGTGTTTACAACCTCTCCATAGCTAGGACCTTGCCTCTCCATACCTACCCCCCACTCTACTGTCAGGCTTAGAACCACGACAGTTGGCGCCCACCGTGGGGCAGGTGTTTTAGCAATTTTGTGGAGAAGTTGCGATTCTTCCGAGTACTTTCATCATGGTGGCTGCTGGATTTTTGGTCGAGGGTCGAGAGATCCGTCTCGGCGCTCTCACCTTCATCGCTGACGACTCCGCCTGGCTCCAGGAGGCTCCACTCGACGTTGATGCGCTTCCCGTCCGCGGTGCGACACATTTTCGCGCATGTGTCCGCGGCGTTCTGCTGCGGCAACCGTCGACCCCGTATCGGTCGACATCCCCATCGACCACCCTCCCGGTCTCCCGTCAGCGCAAGCGCTCGGGCCGATCGAGGATTCAGCGGTGGATGAGGCACGCGGTGGCTCGCCAGACGGCCACCACCCAAGTTGCGGCAATCGAGCCCGACGAATCTCTCTACGGCCTGTTCGATCTGTCGACTGGTTCCGTAGAGACCGCATCCGAGTGCGATAGCAGTGATCCAGCGGCAGAAATTTTGATGGTCGACGGGCCCCGCAGTCCCCCTGGCTTCGCCCGTGATGGTGGAGCAGGCGACGGAGGCGACCCCGCACGAGACCACGAAGAGTACCAGCCCGAGCCACTCGACTCTCTGCAAAGAGAGGAACTTCGCCGCAGGAACGTGGATGTCCTGCGTACTCCCATCGCAGGAGAAACCCCCGAGGCTCGCGCCTTGGAGGAGGTACGTTTGGCCAATTTGGCTGAACGCACTCGACTGGAGAATCTTCAGCGAGCACTCGACGAGCGCGCGCGGCAACGAATTCCCGACACCAGTCGACGTCAACTCTTCCCGCCGACTTAGGTATATCGAACCCCAATCCAGAATTTAGCAGCTGCGACCCATATAGCAGAGTCCATCCAACCCTCTCAGTCGGAAGCTGGCAGAGGCTTGATGCAGATCAAGGATCTGGTCCGGGCAGCAGGAGACCAGAATTCAGCCGTGTCGCAGTCGCGCAACAGAATTCACAGTCGATCCGTCGCTGCGAATACGGTTCAGTCGGCTCACAGTCCCAGATCGCCTCCGCGGCGTGAAGGGCGCGAGAATCGGCGAGACCAATATGGTGACCGACTCGACCGAGATGATAGGCGTCGAGTGCCCAATTCCCCTCTGAGGGGTGGGTCTTACGCTCCTCGGCAGCAAGATGACAGGCGTCAGTTCAGTACGGGGCGAAGAGTTCCAGTCGACCCCAGAGAACCAGGCTTCGACGCGCGATCCATTATCGTGCAAGGTTTGGTCGACCGGAACAGAGCCCATCGAGGCGGACTCGACAGAGATGCGCCCACAAGCAGTCGAGTGCATGTTTCTGGTCCTGAATGTTTCAGCAGAGCTATCAGAGCCGCAGTTATCCCTCCCAATTTCAGGTTGGCAACAGGAGTCAGCAAGTTCACTGGTGAGTCTAAGCCTGAAACTTGGCTTGAGGACTACTGAGTGGCGGTTCAGACTGGTGGTGGGAACGACGAGGTGGCCATGAAGCATTTGCCCCTCATGCTGGAAGGTTCTGCCAGGGCATGGTTGACTCAATTACCTCCTAGCAGCATTTACACTTGGGAAGATCTGTCCCGAGTGTTCATCAGAATGTTTGAAGGAACTTGCAAACGACCGGCTGGACTGACGGAGTTGCAAGTCTGCGTGCAGAAGACCAATGAGACTCTCAGAGAGTATATTCAGAGATGGATCACTTTGCACCATACTGTGGAGAATGTGTCTGATCATCAGGCAGTCTACGCCTTTAAAGATGGCGTCAAGAACAGAGAATTGAGCTTGAAGTTTGGTCGAACCGGTGACATGACCTTGAGTCGGATGATGGAGATTGCTACCAAGTACGCCAACGGCGAAGAAGAAGACCGACTCCGAAGCGGCAAGCACAAGCCGAGCCAGTCGGAAAAGGGAAACACCAGTCGGAAACAGAAGCGGAAGGCTGAACCGGCAGCTCCTGGAGAGGCTCTGGCTGTGACTCAAGGAAAGTTTAAAGGGAAACCAAAAGGATCCTGGAACCCTAAGAAGGTGAAGGATAAAGAAGGGAACGACGTGATGGATATGCCGTGTCACATCCACACGAAGAAAGACGAAGAGGGGAATATCATCTACCCGAAGCATACCACTCGCCAATGTCGACTCCTGATCCAGCAGTTTCAGGGAAAACAGTCTAAGGACAAGGAGAAGGAGTCGGACAAGGCCGAAGACAAGGAGGACAGTGAGGAAGGATATCCGCATATCAACTCCACTCTGATGATCTTTGCAGATGTGGAAAGCAAGAGTCGATTGAAAGTCATTAACCGAGAAGTGAACATGGTTTCCCCAGCAAAAGCAAATTATCTGAAATGGTCCCAAATACCCATCACATTCGACCAATCCGATCACCCGACTCATATTGCCACCCCTGGGAGGCAAGCTTTGGTGGTCGATCCAGTTGTCGAAGGCACTCGACTGACAAAAGTGCTGATGGACGGTGGAAGCGGGCTGAATTTGTTGTATGCAGACACACTGAAAGGAATGGGCATTCCGATGTCCCGACTGAGCACCAGTAACATGAGCTTTCATGGAGTTATACCAGGGAAGAAAGCCGAGTCACTCGGCCAAATAGCTCTGGACGTGGTGTTTGGTGATTCGAAACATTTTCGCAAAGAAAAGTTGACGTTTGAGGTCGTGGATTTTCAGAGTGCATATCATGCCATTTTGGGGAGACCAGCTTACGCACGGTTCATGGCTCGACCATGTTACGTGTACCTCAAATTGAAGATGCCCGGCCCCAATGGAGTGATCACTGTCACCGGTGATTGGAAAAAGGCAGAAGAGTGCTTTCAGAAGGGCTCAAAGATTGCCGATTCCCAGGTGACAGCGGTCGAATTCGAAGAATACAAGCAAAATGCAGATCCGAGTGATTTGCTGCGATCCAAGAAACCCGCCACAGAGTCTGCATTTCAGTCGTCCGGTGAGACGAAGCCTATTCACATTCACCCGACCGACCCCGATGCAGCTCCGACCCACATCTCCACAACACTCGACCCGAAATAGGAAGAAGCGCTCATCCAGTTCCTCCGTGAGAACTGGGACATTTTTGCATGGAAGCCCGCTGACATGCCAGGTGTTCCCAGGGGACTGGCTGAGCATCGCCTAAGAGTCGACTCATCTGCAAAACCAGTCAAAGAGCATCTTCGGCGGTCCACCGTCCAGAAGAGAAAAGCCATTGGTGAGGAAGTGGCTCGACTGTTGGCGGCAGGATTTATCCGAGAGATATACCACTCCGAGTGGCTCGCTAATGTTGTCATGGTTCCTAAGAAGGACAAATCGCTCCGAATGTGCATTGATTTCAAGCACATCAACCGGGCCTGCCCGAAAGATCATTTTCCTCTCCCTCGCATAGATCAAATTGTTGACTCGACCGCGGGATGCGAGAGACTGTCTTTTCTAGACGCCTACTCCTGGTACCACCAGATCCGTCTGTACGGACCCGACGAGATAAAAACAGCTTTCATCACTCCATTCGGGTGCTTCTGCTATATCACCATGCCATTCGGCCTCAAGAATGCCGGAGCCACATTTATGCGAATGATTCAGAAGTGTCTACTCACTCAAATCAGTCGGAATGTGGAAGCATATATGGATGATATCGTTGTCAAGTCACGAAAAGGTTCCGACCTGCTCGCTGATCTCGCCGAAACATTTGCCAACCTCAGAAGGTATGGTATCAAGCTCAATCCATCAAAGTGCACATTTGGAGTTCCTGGTGGCAAGTTACTCGGTTTTCTCGTTTCCGAACGAGGAATCGACGCTAATCCAGAGAAGATTGGCACTATTCTCCGAATGAAACGCCCTGTGCGAGTGCACGATGTCCAGAAGCTTACTGGATGCTTGGCCGCATTAAGTCGATTCATCTCACGACTCGGTGAAAAGGCATTGCCTCTTTACCGACTGATGAAGAAAGCAGACAAGTTCGAGTGGACTCCAGAAGCTGATGTAGCGTTTGCCGAGCTAAAAGCTCTGCTCTCCACCCAGCCGGTGCTTGCTGCTCCAATCAGCAAAGAGCCTCTGTTGCTCTATATCGCAGCCACAGGACAAGTCGTCAGTACTGTGCTTACGGTCGAGCGGGAAGAAGAAGGAAAAGCTCTTAAAGTTCAGCGCCCAGTGTATTATTTGTCTGAAGTCTTGACTCCATCCAAGCAGAGATATCCTCATTATCAGAAGCTTGTGTATGGAATATACATGACCACAAAGAAGGTTGCTCATTATTTCTCTGATCATTCCATCACAGTCGTCAGCGACGCTCCACTATCAGAGATTTTGCACAACAGAGATGCAACTGGTCGAGTGGCCAAATGGGCGATTGAACTTCTTCCCCTTGATATCAAGTTTGAGGCAAAGAAAGCCATTAAGTCCCAGGCAATAGCAGATTTCCTCGCCGAGTGGATTGAACAGCAGCAGCCGACTGAAGTTCACTCGGAGCATTGGACCATGTTCTTTGATGGCTCTAAGATGTTGAATGGTTCCGGTGCTGGGGTCTTCCTGGTTTCCCCCAGAGGAGATAAGCTCAGATATGTGCTCCAGATTCACTTTGATTCCTCCAACAATGAGGCAGAATATGAGGCCCTCTTATATGGGTTGCGCATGGCCATTTCACTCGGCGTCCGTCGCCTGATGGTCTACGGCGACTCGGATTTAGTGGTCAACCAAGTGATGAAGGAGTGGGACGTGAGAAGCCCAGCCATGACTGGATACTGCAGTGCAGTGAGGAAGCTGGAAAAGAAGTTCGAGGGGTTGGAGCTCCATCATATACCCCGACTGAAAAATCAAGCAGCTGATGATCTAGCAAAGATAGGATCCAAGAGAGAAGCCATTCCGAGTGGTGTGTTCTTGGAGCATATACACACTCCGTCAGTCAAAGAAGATCCTTTCACCGAAGAAGCTCCACAGCCCAAGAGTGCCACAGATCCGACTGAGGTTGAAGTCCCAGCAGTGGTCGACTTGGTCATGGAGATCTTGGTGGTCATTCCCGATTGGACGGTTCCATATATCGCGTATATCTTGAGAAAAGAGCTCCCGGAGGATGAGGAAGAGGCTCGACAGATCGTCCGCCGATCTAAGGCCTTTACCGTAATCAAAGGACAGTTATACAGAGAAAGCACGACTGGAGTCGGGCAGAAGTGCATAACGCCGGAAGAAGGTCGAATCATCCTTAATGATATTCACTCGGGGACTTGTGGTCATCACGCGTCCTCTCGGACCATCGTGGCCAAAGCATACCGAGCCGGATTTTACTGGCCAAAGGCGAATGAGATGGCAAAGGAGATAGTGGATAAGTGCGAGGGATGTCAGTTTTACTCGAATATGTCGCACAAGCCTGCATCAGCCCTGAAGACCATTCCACTCGTCTGGCCTTTCGCAGTATGGGGGTTGGACATGGTCGGTCCTTTGAGAACAGGGCGAAGTGGCTTCACGCATGTACTGGTGGCAGTCGACAAGTTCACCAAGTGGATTGAGGCTAAACCAATCAAGAACCTTGACGCCGGTACTGCTGTTAGTTTCATCAGAGAACCAATATTCAGATATGGAGTCCCGCACAACATCATTACGGATAATGGGTCGAACTTTGACTCGGAGGAATTCAGAGATTTCTGTAACTCTCAAGGCACACGGATCGACTACGCTTCAGTCGCCCATCCGCAGTCGAATGGACAAGCAGAGCGAGCCAATGGCCTGATTCTCAAGGGATTGAAACCCCGACTGATGCGTGATCTCAAGCATGCAGCTGGAGCTTGGGTCGACGAACTTCCCTCAGTGCTTTGGGGACTACGGACCACACCTAATCGGTCGACCGGAAGAACTCCATTCTTCTTGGTCTACGGAGCTGAAGCAGTCTTGCCGAGTGATCTTCTCCACAATGCTCCTCGAGTTGAAATCTACAACGAAGCAGAAGCTGAACAAGCGCGGCAGGACGCAGTCGACCTTTTAGAGGAAGAAAGGGAGATGGCTCTGATCCGGTCGACCATCTACCAACAAGATTTGCGTC
>NC_057800.1:188694668-188696063 GCF_018294505.1 Triticum aestivum
AGCAAACCTCTCACTCGGAGGCTTAGCTGCAGCCCAGTGCTAGCCTAAGTTATCAAAGTCCTTCCGAGTGAAGAGCAAACCTCTCACTCGGGGGCTTAGCTGCAGCCCAGTGCTAGCCTAAGTTATCAAAATCCTTCCGAGTGAAGAGCAAACCTCTCACTCGGGGGCTTAGCTACAGCCCAGTGCTCGCCTAAGTTATCAAAATCCTACCGAGTGAAGAGCAAACCTCTCACTCGGGGGCTTAGCTGCAGTCCAAGTACTCGCCTAAGTTATAAAAATCCTACCGAGTGGTAAGCCAGACTTCCACTCGGAGGCTTAGCCGCAGCCCAGTGCTCGCCTAAGTGGACTAAGGAATAAGTCGATTGCAATAAAGGCGCCCTACTTTGAACCTGCAAAAGACATTTCGAGCCAAAAGCAATCATATTCAAGCACTAAATTCAAGTTCGAATCGATATCTAAAGGAACCGAAAGTGCTCAGGCGCTAAGCCCGTTAAGGTTTATCGGTTACAATTCCACTCGGCATACCGAGGCAAATTTAAAGCATCGAGCTTAGAAGAAGTTTTTTACCCCTCCTGCGGAGGGCTGGAAGGTGCAACAAACTCATCAAGATCAATTCCGTCTGCGATCCGAGTGGCAGCCGCAAGGAAAGTATCCATAAAGGACCTGAAGTCGTGTTTCTTGGTGTTGGCCACCCGGAGGGCCGCCAGCTTCTCTTCTCGCGCATCTTTGCAGTGGACTCGGGCCAGACACAGAGCAACATCTGCACCGCACCGAGCCGAGGACTTCTTCCACTCCTGCACTCGACCAGGGATCGTGTCCAAGCGAGCCATCAGCGACTCAAGGTCATTCTGAAGTGTCTCCCCGGGCCAGAGCGTCGAGTCGATGCAAGATGTGGCGACCTTCAGCCTTGCAAGATAGTCCACGGCAGCTGCAACACGAGACTCCAGTCGGAAAACATTCATGGCAACTTCGTCGTTCACCGGAGAATTGACGGGGTCGAGGTTTGGTTCCAGCCGGCTAGTTTCTTCTTCAAAGTTTTGAAAAAATTCTGCAAGGACGATCACCGAGTCAAGGTGATGGTCGAATGGAAAAACCACGATTGGAAATAATTGCCTAGCATAGAGGTTTACCTTCAAGCATAAGAAACAGCTTCTTGGCAAGACCACTCAGGAAGGCCTCCAGATCATTTTTCTTCCCAGTCAACTTACTGACTTGGTCGGTCAGGGCAGCTTTATCAGTTTTCAGTCGACTGACCTCCTTGTTGGCGATCCCAAGAGCAGCTTTCAGATTGGTATTGTCTTGTTCAAGCTTGGTGACTGAAGCTAACTTCTCGTCAGCAAGCTTGATCTTCTCAGCTAGTTCAAGGTCTTTCTTCTGTTGGGCCTCCCTTACCTT
>NC_057800.1:188700512-188716536 GCF_018294505.1 Triticum aestivum
CCTTCCCCTAGTCCTATTAGGACTAGGAGAGGTGGCCGGCCCCCTCCTCCTCTTTTCCCCTCCGAGGAATCCTAGTTGGACTAGGATTGGAGGGGGAATCCTACTCCCAGTGGGAGTAGGACTCTCCTGCGCCTCCCCCCCTTGGCCGGCCAGCCTCCCCTCCTCTCCTCCTTTATATACGGAGGCAGGGGCACCTCTAAACACACAAGTTGACACAAGTTGATCCACGTGATCTATTCCTTAGCCGTGTGCGGTGCCCCCTGCCACCATATTCCTCGATAATACTGTAGCGGAGTTTAGGCGAAGCCCTGCTGCTGTAGTTCATCAAGATCGTCACCACGCCGTCATGCTGACGAAACTCTTCCCCGACACTTTGCTGTATCGGAGTCCGGGGATCGTCATCGAGCTGAACGTGTGCTCGAACTCGGAGGTGCCGTAGTTTCGGTACTTGATCGGTTGGATCGAGAAGACGTACGACTACTTCCTCTACGTCGTGTCATCGCTTCCGCAGTCGGTCTGCGTTGGGTACGTAGACAATACTCTCCCCTCGTTGCTATGCATCACATGATCATGTGTGTGCGTAGGAAAAATTTTGAAATTACTACGAAACCCAACAGTGGTATCAGAGCCTAGGTTATTTATGTTGATGTTATATGCACAAGTAGAACACAAGTGAGTTGTGGACGATACAAGTCATACTGCCTACCAGCATGTCATACTTTGGTTCGACGGTATTGTTGGACGAGACGACCTGGACCAACCTTACGCGTACGCTTACGCGAGACCGGTTCCCTCGACGTGCTTTGCACAGAGATGGCTAGCGGGCGACTGTCTCTCCAACTTTAGTTGAACCAAGTATGGCTACGCCCGGTCCTTGTGAAGGTTAAAACGGAGTCTATTTGACAAACTATCGTTGTGGTTTTGATGCGTAGGTGAGATTGGTTCTTACTTAAGCCCGTAGCAGCCACGTAAAACATGCAACAACAAAGTAGAGGACGTCTAACTTGTTTTTGCAGGGCATGTTGTGATGTGATATGGTCAAGGCATGATGCTGAATTTTATTGTATGAGATGATCATGTTTTGTAACCAAGTTATCGGCAACTGGCAGGAGCCATATGGTTGTCTCTTTATTGTATGCAATGCAATCGCGATGTAATGCTTTACTTTATTACTAAACGGTAGTGATAGTCGTGAAAGCATAAGATTGGCGAGACGAAAACGATGCTACGATGGAGATCAAGGTGTCGCGCCGGTGACGATGGTGATCATGACGGTGCTTCGGAGATGGAGATCACAAGCACAAGATGATGATGACCATATCATATCACTTATATTGATTGCATGTGATGTTTATCTTTTTATGCATCTTATCTTGCTTTGATTGACGGTAGCATTATAAGATGATCTCTCACTAAATTATCAAGAAGTGTTCTCCCTGAGTATGCACCGTTGCCAAAGTTCGTCGTGCCCAGACACCACGTGATGATCGGGTGTGATAAGCTCTACGTCCATCTACAACGGGTGCAAGCCAGTTTTGCACACGCAGAATACTCAGGTTAAACTTGACGAGCCTAGCATATGCAGATATGGCCTCGGAACACGGAGACCGAAAGGTCGAGCGTGAATCATATAGTAGATATGATCAACATAACGATGTTCACCATTGAAAACTACTCCATCTCACGTGATGATCGGTCATGGTTTAGTTGATTTGGATCACGTAATCACTTAGAGGATTAGAGGAATGTCTATCTAAGTGGGAGTTCTTAAATAATATGATTAATTGAACTTAAATTTATCATGAACTTAGTACCTGATAGTATCTTGCTTGTTTATGTTGATTGTAGATAGATGGCTCGTGCTGTTGTTCCGTTGAATTTTAATGCGTTCCTTGAGAAAGCAAAGTTGAAAGATGATGGTAGCAATTACACGGACTGGGTCCGTAACTTGAGGATTATCCTCATTGCTGCGCAGAAAAATTACGTCCTGGAAGCACCGCTGGGTGCCAGGCCTGCTGCTGGAGCAACACCAGATGTTATGAACGTCTGGCAGAGCAAAGCTGATGACTACTCGATAGTTCAGTGTGCCATGCTTTACGGCTTAGAATCGGGACTTCAACGACGTTTTGAACGTCATGGAGCATATGAGATGTTCCAGGAGTTGAAGTTAATATTTCAAGCAAATGCCCGAATTGAGAGATATGAAGTCTCCAATAAGTTCTATAGCTGCAAGATGGAGGAGAACAGTTCTGTCAGTGAGCATATACTCAAAATGTCTGGGTATAATAATCACTTGATTCAATTGGGAGTTAATCTTCCGGATGATTGCGTTATTGACAGAATTCTCCAATCACTGCCACCAAGCTACAAGAGCTTCGTGATGAACTATAATATGCAAGGGATGAACAAGACTATTCCCGAGCTCTTCGCAATGCTAAAAGTTGCGGAGGTAGAAATCAAGAAGGAGCATCAAGTGTTGATGGTTAACAAGACCACTAGTTTCAAGAAAAAGGGCAAAGGGAAGAAAAAGGGGAACTTCAAGAAGAACGGCAAGCAAGTTGCTGCTCAAGAGAAGAAACCCAAGTCTGGACCTAAGCCTGAAACTGAGTGCTTCTACTGCAAGCAGACTGGTCACTGGAAGCGGAACTGCCCCAAGTATTTGGCGGATAAGAAGGATGGCAAGGTGAACAAAGGTATATGTGATATACATGTTATTGATGTGTACCTTACTAGAGCTCGCAGTAGCACCTGGGTAATTGATACTGGTTCTGTTGCTAATATTTGCAACTCGAAACAGGGACTACGGAATAAGCGGGCACTGGCAAAGGACGAGGTGACGATGCGCGTAGGAAACGGTTCCAAAGTCGATGTGATCGCGGTCGGCACGCTACCTCTATATCTACCTTCGGGATTAATATTAGAGCTAAATAATTGTTATTTGGTGCCAGCGTTGAGCATGAACATTATATCTGGATCTTCTTTAATGCGAGACGGTTATTCATTTAAATCAGAGAATAATGGTTGTTCTATTTATATGAGTAATATCTTTTATGGTCATGCACCCTTGAAGAATGGTCTATTCTTATTGAATCTCGATAGTACTAATATACATATTCATAATGTTGAAGCCAAAAGATGCAGAGTTGATAATGAAAGTGCAACTTATTTGTGGCACTGTCGTTTAGGTCATATCGGTATAAAGCGCATGAAGAAACTCCATGCTGATGGACTTTTGGAACCATTTGATTATGAATCACTTGGTACTTGCGAACCGTGCCTAATGGGCAAGATGACTAAAACACCGTTCTCCGGTACTATGGAGAGAGCAACAGATTTGTTGGAAATCATACATACCGATGTATGTGGTCCAATGAATATTGAGGCTCGAGGCGGATATCGTTATTTTCTCACCTTCACAGATGATTTGAGCAGATATGGATATATCTACTTAATGAAGCATAAGTCTGAAACATTTGAAAAGTTCAAAGAATTTCAGAGTGAAGTTGAAAATCATCGTAACAAGAAAATAAAGTTTCTACGATCTGATCGTGGAGGAGAATATTTGAGTTACGAGTTTGGTGTACATTTGAAAAACTGTGGAATAGTTTCACAACTCACGCCACCCGGAACACCACAGCGCAATGGTGTGTCCGAACGTCGTAATCGCACTTTACTAGATATGGTGCGATCTATGATGTCTCTTACAGATCTACCGCTATCATTTTGGGGTTGTGCTTTAGAGACGGCCGCATTCACGTTAAATAGGGCACCATCAAAATCCGTTGAGACGACGCCTTATGAACTGTGGTTTGGCAAGAAACCAAAGTTGTCGTTTCTTAAAGTTTGGGGCTGCGATGCTTATGTGAAAAAGCTTCAAACTGATAAGCTCGAACCCAAATCGGAGAAATGTGTCTTCATAGGATACCCAAAGGAAACTGTTGGGTACACCTTCTATCACAGATCCGAAGGCAAGACATTCGTTGCTAAGAATGGATCATTTCTAGAGAAGGAGTTTCTCTCGAAAGAAGTGAGTGGGAGGAAAGTAGAACTTGACGAGGTAACTGTACCTGCTCCCTTACTGGAAAGTAGTTCATCACACAAAACTGTTTCAGTGACATCTACACCAGTTAGTGAGGAAGCCAATGATAATGATCATGAAACTTCAGATCAAGATACTACTGAACCTCGTAGATCAACCAGAGTAAGATCCGCACCAGAGTGGTACGGTAATCCTGTTCTGGAGGTCATGCTGCTAGATCATGATGAACCTACGAACTATGAAGAAGCGATGGTGAGCCCAGATTCCGCAAAGTGGCTTGAAGCCATGAAATCTGAGATGGGATCCATGTATGAGAACAAAGTATGGACTTTGGTTGACTTGCCCGATGATCAGCAAGCAATTGAGAATAAATGGATCTTTAAGAAGAAGACTGACGCTGATGGTAATGTTACTGTCTACAAAGCTCGACTTGTCGCAAAAGGTTTTCGGCAAGTTCAAGGGATTGACTACGATGAGACCTTCTCACCCGTAGCGATGCTTAAGTCCGTCCGAATCATGTTAGCAATTGCCGCATTTTATGATTATGAAATTTGGCAGATGGATGTCAAAACTGCATTCCTGAATGGATTTCTGGAAGAAGAGTTGTATATGATGCAACCAGAAGGTTTTGTCGATCCAAAGGGAGCTAACAAAGTGTGCAAGCTCCAGCGATCCATTTATGGACTGGTGCAAGCCTCTCGGAGTTGGAATAAACGTTTTGATAGTGTGATCAAAGCATTTGGTTTTATACAGACTTTCGGAGAAGCCTGTATTTACAAGAAAGTGAGTGGGAGCTCTGTAGCATTTCTGATATTATATGTGGATGACATATTACTGATTGGAAATGATATAGAATTTCTGGATAGCATAAAGGGATACTTGAATAAAAGTTTTTCAATGAAAGACCTCGGTGAAGCTGCTTACATATTAGGCTTTAAGATCTATAGAGATAGATCAAGACGCTTAATTGGACTTTCACAAAGCACATACCTTGACAAGATTTTGAAGAAATTCAAAATGGATCAAGCAAAGAAAGGATTCTTGCCTGTATTACAAGGTGTGAAGTTGAGTAAGACTCAATGCCCGACCACTGCAGAAGATAGAGAGAATATGAAAGATGTTCCCTATGCATCAGCCATAGGCTCTATCATGTATGCAATGCTGTGTACCAGACCTGATGTGTGCCTTGCTATAAGTTTAGCAGGGAGGTACCAAAGTAATCCAGGAGTGGATCACTGGACAGCGGTCAAGAACATCCTGAAATACCTGAAAAGGACTAAGGATATGTTTCTCGTATATGGAGGTGACAAAGAGCTCACCGTAAAAGGTTACGTTGATGCAAGCTTTGACACTGATCCGGACGATTCTAAATCGCAAACCGGATACGTGTTTACATTAAATGGTGGAGCTGTCAGTTGGTGCAGTTCTAAACAAAGCGTTGTAGCGGGATCTACATGTGAAGCGGAATACATAGCTGCTTCGGAAGCAGCAAATGAAGGAGTCTGGATGAAGGAGTTCATATCCGATCTAGGTGTCATACCTAGTGCATCGGGTCCAATGAAAATCTTTTGTGACAATACTGGTGCAATTGCCTTAGCAAAGGAATCCAGATTTCACAAAAGGACCAAACACATCAAGAGACGCTTCAACTCCATCCGGGATCTAGTCCAGGTGGGAGACATAGAGATTTTCAAGATACATACGGATCTGAATGTTGCAGACCCGTTGACTAAGCCTCTTCCACGAGCAAAACATGATCAGCACCAAGGCTCCATGGGTGTTAGAATCATTACAGTGTAATCTAGATTATTGACTCTAGTGCAAGTGGGAGACTGAAGGAAATATGCCCTAGAGGCAATAATAAAGTTATTATTTATTTCCTTATAATCATGATAAATGTTTATTATTCATGCTAGAATTGTATTTACCGGAAACATAATACATGTGTGAATACATAGACAAACAGAGTGTCACTAGTATGCCTCTACTTGACTAGCTCGTTAATCAAAGATGGTTATGTTTCCTAACCATAAACAATAAGTTGTTATTTGATTAACGAGGTCACATCATTAGTAGAATGATCTGATTGACATGACCCATTCCATTAGCTTAGCACCCGATCGTTTAGTATGTTGCTATTGCTTTCTTCATGACTTATACATGTTCCTATGACTATGAGATTATGCAACTCCCGTTTGCCGGAGGAACACTTTGGGTGCTACCAAACGTCACAACGTAAATGGGTGATTATAAAGGAGCATTACAGGTGTCTCCAATGGTCGATGTTGGGTTGGCGTATTTCGAGATTAGGATTTGTCACTCCGATTGTCGGAGAGGTATCTCTGGGCCCTCTCGGTAATACACGTCACATAAGCCTTGCAAGCATTACAACTAATATGTTAGTTGTGAGATGATGTATTACGGAACGAGTAAAGAGACTTGCCGGTAACGAGATTGAACTAGGTATTGGATACCGACGATCGAATCTCAGGCAAGTAACATACCGATGACAAAGGGAACAACGTATGTTGTTATGCGGTCTGACCGATAAAGATCTTCGTAGAATATGTAGGAGCCAATATGGGCATCCAGGTCCCGCTATTGGTTATTGACCAGAGACATGTCTCGGTCATGTCTACATTGTTCTCGAACCCGTAGGGTCCGCACGCTTAAGGTTACGATGACAGTTATATTATGAGTTTATGCATTTTGATGTACCGAAGGTTGTTCGGAGTCCCGGATGTGATCACGGACATGACGAGGAGTCTCGAAATGGTCGAGACATAAAGATTGATATATTGGAAGCCTATGTTTGGACATCGGAAGTGTTCCGGGTGAAATCGGGATTTTACCGGGTTACCGGGAGGTTACCGGAACCCCCCGGGAACCACATGGGCCTTCATGGGCCTTAGTGGAAAGGAGAAAAGGGCAGCCCAAGGGGGCTGCGCGCCTCCCCCCTTCCCCTAGTCCTATTAGGACTAGGAGAGGTGGCCGGCCACCCCTCTCCCTCTTTCCCCCTTGGGAATCCTAATTGGAATAGGATTGGAGGGGAGTCCTACTCCCGGTAGGAGTAGGACTCCTCCTGCGCCTCCTCCTCCTGGCCGGCGCACCCTCCCCCCTTGGCTCCTTTATATACTGAGGCAGGGGCACCTCTAAACACACAAGTTGACACAAGTTGATCCACGTGATCAATTCCTTAGCCGTGTGCGGTGCCCCCTGCCCCCTGCCACGACGCCTTATGAACTGTGGTTTGGCAAGAAACCAAAGTTGTCGTTTCTTAAAGTTTGGGGCTGCGATGCTTATGTGAAAAAACTTCAAACTGATAAGCTCGAACCCAAATCGGAGAAATGTGTCTTCATAGGATACCCAAAGGAAACTGTTGGGTACACCTTCTATCACAGATCCGAAGGCAAAACATTCGTTGCTAAGAATGGATCATTTCTAGAGAAGGAGTTTCTCTCGAAAGAAGTGAGTGGGAGGAAAGTAGAACTTGACGAGGTAACTGTACCTGCTCCCTTACTGGAAAGTAGTTCATCACAGAAAACTGTTTCAGTGACACCTACACCGGTTAGTGAGGAAGCCAATGATAATGATCATGAAACTTCAGATCAAGATACTACTGAACCACGTAGATCAACCAGAGTAAGATCCGCGCCAGAGTGGTACGGAAATCCTGTTCTGGAAGTCATGCTACTAGATCATGATGAACCTACGAACTATGAAGAAGCGATGGTGAGCCCAGATTCCGCAAAGTGGCTTGAAGCCATGAAATCTGAGATGGGATCCATGTATGAGAACAAAGTATGGACTTTGGTTGACTTGCCCGATGATCGGCAAGCAATTGAGAATAAATGGATCTTTAAGAAGAAGACTGACGCTGATGGTAATGTTACTGTCTACAAAGCTCGACTTGTCGCAAAAGGTTTTCGACAAGTTCAAGGAATTGACTACGATGAGACCTTCTCACCCGTAGCGATGCTTAAGTCTGTCCGAATCATGTTAGCAATTGCCGCATTTTATGATTATGAAATTTGGCAAATGGATGTCAAAACTGCATTCCTGAATGGATTCCTGGAAGAAGAGTTGTATATGATGCAACCAGAAGGTTTTGTCGATCCAAAGGGAGCTAACAAAGTGTGCAAGCTCCAGCGATCCATTTATGGACTGGTGCAAGCCTCTCGGAGTTGGAATAAACGTTTTGATAGTGTGATCAAAGCATTTGGTTTTATACAGACTTTCGGAGAAGCCTGTATTTACAAGAAAGTGAGTGGGAGCTCTGTAGCATTTCTGATATTATATGTGGATGACATATTACTGATTGGAAATGATATAGAATTTCTGGATAGCATAAAGGGATACTTGAATAAAAGTTTTTCAATGAAAGACCTCGGTGAAGCTGCTTACATATTAGGCATTAAGATCTATAGAGATAGATCAAAACGCTTAATTGGACTTCCACAAAGCACATACCTTGACAAAATTTTGAAGAAGTTCAAAATGGATCAAGCGAAGAAAGGGTTCTTGCCTGTGTTACAAGGTATGAAATTGAGTAAGACTCAATGCCCGACCACTGCAGAAGATAGAGAGAATATGAAAGATGTTCCCTATGCATCAGCCATAGGATCTATCATGTATGCAATGCTGTGTACCAGACCTGATGTATGCCTTGCTATAAGTTTAGCAGGGAGGTACCAAAGTAATCCAGGAGTGGATCACTGGACAGCGGTCAAGAACATCCTGAAATACCTGAAAAGGACTAAGGATATGTTTCTCGTATATGGAGGTGACAAAGAGCTCACCGTAAAAGGTTACGTTGATGCAAGCTTTGACACTGATCCGGACGATTCTAAATCGCAAATCGGATACGTGTTTACATTAAACGGTGTAGCTGTCAGTTGGTGCAGTTCTAAACAAAGCGTTGTAGCGGGATCTACATGTGAAGCGGAATACATAGCTGCTTCGGAAGCAGCAAATGAAGGAGTCTAGATGAAGGAGTTCATATCCGATCTAGGTGTCATACCTAGTGCATCGGGTCCAATGAAAATCTTTTTGTGACAATACTGGTGCAATTGCCTTGGCAAAGGAATCCAGATTTCACAAAAGGACCAAACACATCAAGAGACGCTTCAACTCCATCCGGGATCTAGTCCAGGTGGGAGACATAGAGATTTGCAAGATACATACGGATCTGAATGTTGCAGACCCATTGACTAAGCCTCTTCCACGAGCAAAACATGATCAGCACCAAGGCTCCATGGGTGTTAGAATCATTACAGTGTAATCTAGATTATTGACTCTAGTGCAAGTGGGAGACTGAAGGAAATATGCCCTAGAGGCAATAATAAAGTTATTATTTATTTCCTTATAATCATGATAAATGTTTATTATTCATGCTAGAAGTGTATTTACCGGAAACATAATACATGCGTGAATACATAGACAAACAAAGTGTCACTTGTATGCCTCTACTTGACTAGCTCGTTAATCAAAGATGGTTATGTTTCCTAACCATGAACAATGAGTTGTTATTTGATTAACGAGGTCACATCATTAGCAGAATGATCTGATTGACATGACCCATTCCATTAGCTTAGCACCCGATCGTTTAGTATGTTGCTATTGCTTTCTTCATGACTTATACATGTTCCTATGACTATGAGATTATGCAACTCCCGTTTACCGGAGGAACACTTTGGGTACTACCAAACGTCACAACGTAACTGGGTGATTATAAAGGAGTACTACAGGTGTCTCCAATGGTCGATGTTGGGTTGGCGTATTTCGAGATTAGGATTTGTCACTCCGATTGTCGGAGAGGTATCTCTGGGCCCTCTCGGTAATACACATCACATAAGCCTTGCAAGCATTACAACTAATATGTTAGTTGTGAGATGATGTATTACGGAACGAGTAAAGAGACTTGCCAGTAACGAGATTGAACTAGGTATTGGATACCGACGATCGAATCTCGGGCAAGTAACATACCAATGACAAAGGGAACAACGTATGTTGTTATGCGGTCTGACCGATAAAGATCTTCGTAGAATATGTAGGAGCCAATATGGGCATCCAGGTCCCGCTATTGGTTATTGACCAGAGACGTGTCTCGGTCATGTCTACATTGTTCTCGAACCCGTAGGGTCCGCACGCTTAAGGTTACGATGACAGTTATATTATGAGTTTATGCATTTTGATGTACCGAAGGTTGTTCGGAGTCCCGGATGTGATCACGGACATGACGAGGAGTCTCGAAATGGTCGAGACGTAAAGATTGATATATTGGAAGCCTATATTTGGATATCGGAAGTGTTCCGGGTGAAATCGGGATTTTACCGGAATACCGGGAGGGTTACCGGAACCCCCCGGGAGCTATTTGGGCCATAGTGGGCCTTAGTGGAAAAGAGAAGGGGCTGCCCTAGTTGGGCTGCGTGCCCCCCTTCCCCTAGTCCTATTAGGACTAGGAGAGGTGGCCGGCCCCCTCCTCCTCTTTTCCCCTCCGAGGAATCCTAGTTGGACTAGGATTGGAGGGGGAATCCTACTCCCAGAGGGAGTAGGACTCTCCTGCGCCTCCCCCCCTTGGCCGGCCAGCCTCCCCTCCTCTCCTCCTTTATATACGGAGGCAGGGGCACCTCTAAACACACAAGTTGACACAAGTTGATCCACGTGATCGATTCCTTAGCCGTGTGCGGTGCCCCCTGCCACCATATTCCTCGATAATACTGTAGCGGAGTTTAGGCGAAGCCCTGCTGCTGTAGTTCATCAAGATCGTCACCACGCCGTCGTGCTGACGAAACTCTTCCCCGACACTTTGCTGGATCGGAGTCCGGGGATCGTCATCGAGCTGAACGTGTGCTCGAACTCGGAGGTGCCGTAGTTTCGGTGCTTGATCGGTTGGATCGTGAAGACGTACGACTACTTCCTCTACGTCGTGTCATCGCTTCCGCAGTCGGTCTGCGTTGGGTACGTAGACAACACTCTCCTCTCGTTGCTATGCATCACATGATCCTGTGTGCGCGTAGGAAAATTTTTGAAATTACTACGAAACCTAACAAGAACATCCTAAAATACCTGAAAAGGACTAAGGATATGTTTCTCGTATATGGAGGTGACAAAGAGCTCACCGTAAAAGGTTACGTTGATGCAAGCTTTGACACTGATCCGGACGATTCTAAATCGCAAACCGGATACGTGTTTACATTAAACGGTGGAGCTGTCAGTTGGTGCAGTTCTAAACAAAGCGTTGTAGCGGGATCTACATGTGAAGCGGAATACATAGCTGCTTCGGAAGCAGCAAATGAAGGAGTCTGGATGAAGGAGTTCATATCCGATCTAGGTGTCATACCTAGTGCATCGGGTCCAATGAAAATCTTTTGTGACAATACTGGTGCAATTGCCTTGGCAAAGGAATCCAGATTTCACAAAAGGACCAAACACATCAAGAGACGCTTCAACTCCATCCGGGATCTAGTCCAGGTGGGAGACATAGAGATTTGCAAGATACATACGGATCTGAATATTGCAGACCCGTTGACTAAGCCTCTTCCACGAGCAAAACATGATCAGCACCAAAGCTCCATGGGTGTTAGATTCATTACAGTGTAATCTAGATTATTGACTCTAATGCAAGTGGGAGACTGAAGGAAATATGCCCTAGAGGCAATAATAAAGTTATTATTTATTTCCTTATAATCATGATAAATGTTTATTATTCATGCTAAAATTGTATTTACCGGAAACATAATACATGTGTGAATACATAGACAAACATAGTGTCACTAGTATGCCTCTACTTGACTAGCTCGTTAATCAAAGATGGTTATGTTTCCTAACCATGAACAAAGAGTTGTTATTTGATTAACGAGGTCACATCATTAGTAGAATGATCTGATTGACATGACCCATTCCATTAGCTTAGCACCCGATCGTTTAGTATGTTGCTATTGCTTTCTTCATGACTTATACATGTTCCTATGACTATGAGATTATGCAACTCCCGTTTACCGGAGGAACACTTTGGGTACTACCAAACGTCACAACGTAACTGGGTGATTATAAAGGAGTACTACAGGGGTCTCCAATGGTCGATGTTGGGTTGGCGTATTTCGAGATTAGGATTTGTCACTCCGATTGTCGGAGAGGTATCTCTGGGCCCTCTCGGTAATACACATCACATAAGCCTTGCAAGCATTACAACTAATATGTTAGTTGTGAGATGATGTATTACGGAACGAGTAAAGAGACTTGCCGGTAACGAGATTGAACTAGGTATTGGATACCGACGATCGAATCTCGGGCAAGTAACATACCGATGACAAAGGGAACAACGTATGTTGTTATGCGGTCTGACCGATAAAGATCTTCGTAGAATATGTAGGAGCCAATATGGGCATCCAGGTCCCGCTATTGGTTATTGACCATAGACGTGTCTCGGTCATGTCTACATTGTTCTCGAACCCGTAGGGTCCGCACGCTTAAGGTTACGATGACAGTTATATTATGAGTTTATGCATTTTGATGTACCGAAGGTTGTTCGGAGTCCCGGATGTGATCACGGACATGACGAGGAGTCTCGAAATGGTCGAGACGTAAAGATTGATATATTGGAAGCCTATATTTGGATATCAGAAGTGTTCCGGGTGAAATCGGGATTTTACCGGAATACCGAGAGGGTTACCGGAACCCCCCGGGAGCTATTTGGGCCATAGTGGGCCTTAGTGGAAAAGAGAAGGGGCTGCCCTAGATGGGCTGCGCGCCCCCCCTTCCCCTAGTCCTATTAGGACTAGGAGAGGTGGCCGGCCCCCTCCTCCTCTTTTCCCCTCCGAGGAATCCTAGTTGGACTAGGATTGGAGGGGGAATCCTACTCCCAGTGGGAGTAGGACTCTCCTGCGCCTCCCCCCCTTGGCCGGCCAGCCTCCCCTCCTCTCCTCCTTTATATACGGAGGCAAGGGCACCTCTAAACACACAAGTTGACACAAGTTGATCCACGTGATCTATTCCTTAGCCGTGTGCGGTGCCCCCTGCCACCATATTCCTCGATAATACTGTAGTGGAGTTTAGGCGAATCCCTGCTGCTGTAGTTCATCAAGATCGTCACCACGCCGTCGTGCTGACGGAACTCTTCCCCGACACTTTGCTGGATCGGAGTCCGGGGATCGTCATCGAGCTGAACGTGTGCTCGAACTCGGAGGTGCCGTAGTTTCGGTACTTGATCGGTTGGATCGAGAAGACGTACGACTACTTCCTCTACGTCGTGTCATCGCTTCCGCAGTCGGTCTGCGTTGGGTACGTAGACAATACTCTCCCCTCGTTGCTATGCATCACATGATCCTGTGTGTGCGTAGGAAATTTTTTGAAATTACTACGAAACCCAACAGCTGCATCCTCCATCTCATGGTCATCAGCCCGGGATGAGGTCTCAGAAGTAGCAGCACTGCAACTCCAAAGAATCAGTCGACTAACTTCAGCGTCAACCAGAGACAAAGTTCACACAAAATAAGAAGACTTAAGCAGCATGATTACCCTGATATGGTGGGCATGGACACCTTCATCTTCGGCAGGAGCTTGGTCAGCTTCGACGGAGCCGCCCGAGGCTGCTTCGGCGCCTTTTCAGTCGGCGCCGGAGAGGTGGTCCGAGGGCGCTTGGTCGACTGTGCAACGGTCGCAACCCCCTTGCCACGTTCAGTCGAAGGGTCGTGGACAAGCTTCGACCGCCTTTCTGAGCACGGTGGTACGACCTCCTCCTCCTCTTCTTCCTCGTCTTCAGCGTGATCTTCATCACCGTCATCGTCGTCATCATCATCATCATCCTCAGCAACGTCCGAGTCCCATTCCTCCTCCTCCTGGCTCTCGCCCCCACTCGCCTCACCCTCCTCAGTCGGAGCCTGTGCTCCATTGGGCATCGAGTACAGCTCGGTGAGGGCCTGATAGACATCAAGACAAGGATCAATCGACCAATTGGCAGTATAAACAGAAATGAATATGACAAGAACACAGTGGAGAGCAGAGCAGGCATACCTTGTTTGGATCACTGTTGTGGTCGAGTGGAGGAATCCTTCTGGCTCCGCGTGGGTTATCCTTGTTTCCGGTAACGGCGGCCATCCATCTTTCCAGAGTGACATCGTCGACTGCTTCTGGATGGACTCGAGTCTCGTCTTCAGTCCCACAGTACAACCACATGCAGTGGCTCCGGAACTGAAGGGGCTGGATACGACGCCTAAGGAAAACCTCCAGGAGATCCATGCCCGTCACTCCCTCCCGAACCAACTGTACCACGCGCTCCATCAACATCTTCACGTCAGCTTTCTCCTCCGGAATCAACTTCAGAGAGGAGGGCTTGTTCACTCGGTCCATGGTAAACTGAGGGAGTCCACTCGACTGCCCCGGCGTCGACTGGTCCTGGCAGTAGAACCAGGTCGACTGCCAGCCTCTGACTGACTCGGGAAAAGTCATGGCTGGGAAGGTGCTCTTATTCCTCACCTGGATCCCCAGGCCCCCACACATTTGGACGACTCGGGTTCTTTCGTCGCCTGGGCTCGCCTTCTTCACGGTCTGAGAGCGACACGTGAATATATGCTTGAACAAGCCCCAGTGCGGTCGACAGCCCAGAAAACCCTCACACATGGACACGAACGCGCAAGATAGGCGATAGAATTTGGGGTAAAGTGGTGGAGCTGCGCTCCAAAGAAGTTCAAGAAACCACGGAAGAAAATACTCGGCGGCAAAGAAAATCCACGATCAACATGGGTGGCCAAGAGCACGCACTCACCCTCTTCTGGCTGGGGCTGCCACTCCTTCCCCGGAAGCCTCGCAGCTCCATGGGGGATCAAGCCCTCATTGGCCATGTTGAGGAGATCTTTCTCCGTGATGGTCGACTGGATCCAATCTCCTTGGACCCAGCCCTTCGGCAGGCGGGATCTAGACGAAGACCCGCCGTGGCTGGTGGATCTCCTCTTCGCCTTCTCCGTCGCCGACGCCTTCTTCGCGCGTTCCAGCGCCGCCGTCTTCTCCTTGGCCATGGTTGCCGGCGAGACGCGTGAGGAGAGGTTGGGCGGAGGCGAGAGCGAGCGCGTCGGGCGGAGACGAAGGGAGCAGAGAAAGAGAATGCTGAGGCACTGTACAAAAAACCCTCGCCGGGCGCATTTATAAGGTCCCTTCCGAGTGGATGACAGGTGGGCCCGGTCGATCTAATCATATCCAGGAACAGTTATGCAGGCGGGATACGTGGCGAAGAAAGCGGCGCGGGGATCGAGGCGTCTATATCCCGTCCCTTCCGAACGCCGCGGTCCGCTCCGTTTCGCGCGCTTCCCCAAATTTCGCATCCCGCGGAATCCGCGAACGGCAGACCGGTGTGTCAGACGCGGGATTTCCTGCGATCCGTCGCTCGGAAATCGTCAAAGCCCGAAAGATCACTCGACGAAAGAAGAGAATGGATCGAGTCGACTGAAGACAAGTTGGTCACTATCAACGAAGAGATTCTTTGGTCCAGAACAACGCACGACCAGTGTGCAAAAGTTAATCGGAAATAACATCAACTCCTTCCTCACTCGAAGCCTCAATCCATTCAGGGGCTAATGATGGGGTCATGTACCTAGGGTAGGGTCACAGATCTGATCTAAGTACCCTGCCCAAGGACACCCTTAGAAGAGGTCACCTTCCAGTCGACCAACGAGGGACTCACTCGACTGACTTGAAGGACTCGACCACGAAGACTCACTCGACCACAAGAAGGTCAAGAGGCACTCTGCACTGCAACGGCCTGTAATTAAGTAGACTTTATGATAGTAAAGACACTTTATGTGGGGCGTTACCAGTAACGCCCCGGACTTAACTCACCTTAAACCCTCTCCTACGTGGGCTGGCTGGGGTCCTGGCGCACTCTATATAAGCCACCCCCCTCCACAGGTAGAGGGGTTCGGCATCTTGTAACTCATATACATATAATCCACTCGACCGCCTCCGGGCTCCGAGACGTAGGGCTTTTACTTC
>NC_057800.1:188716884-188719894 GCF_018294505.1 Triticum aestivum
CCACTCTACTGTCAGGCTTAGAACCACGACACCCCGCTTCCCCGTCCTTCTCACGCCGCCGGGGCCATCGGGGAAGCTCCTGAACGCCGAGGCGCATGGAGACCGGGGTGTCCTCCTCCTCGTCCGGCGGCTCTCCCTGCCTCCACCTCCGCCCCGTCAAGCCGGAGCCCCAGGACACACCTGTCAGCGCGAGTACCCGCAGCTCCGGCGCCCTCGTCGAGCCCAAGGTGGAGTCCAGCCTCCCCCTGGAGTACGAGGAGATAGCCCGACACGGCTTCTCCGACGAGGACGCCATGCGGTGGTCGCGCGATGACTACGTGCGTGAGGAGATGGTCCGGCAGTACCGGGCCCTGGAGGAGATCGCCGCCCGCAAACGTGGGCGCGAGGACGAGGACGGTGTTGTCGTCCTTGATAGCGACGACGACGACGCCCCCGGACCGTCCAACCCGCGGCGTCAACCGGGGGAGGGATGCAGCAGGGACGGTGGAGGCGTAGGCGGGGGCGACGACGACGACGACGACGGTGACTACACGTGGTTCTACAGCCTCCTCGGCATGTAGAACCGCGTGGGCGGGCGGCGAGGCGGGCGGCGAGGCGGACGGCGAGGGAGACGGCGGGGGTAGCCCGCGGTAGTTTTTTTTTCTTTTTTTTGTAAAATATGTTTAAATTTGAACGATCTCGTCCGTGTTTGCGCTGTGTTTGCGCCGAATTTAAACATGTTAAAAACCCGTGGGGGGCCGCGACTGAGGGCATCATGCCCCCAGTGCGTGGTTTAGCGCCGGTGCGTCTTCAGGGAGTGATTTTTTATCCATCCTAAAAGGCCAATGGCTGGAGATGCCCTAACTTGCTGCTAGCTCCCAAATGGCGGTGAACCCACCTCCGTTGTTGCACCAATCCATCCATCCATCCATCCACCATCGACCACAGCTGCTACAATCATCAGATCATGGGTGCTCCACCCACTCTCATCTAGTACTAGTACTAGCTAGCCACACTCTACGCCGGCCACACCAGGCCACGCATCACCACCGTCACCGCCACTGCAGCAAGCTAGTTCCGCCGATCGTGTCCGGCCGGTCACTTCCTCCTAGCCAGAGCGTCAGCGTTCAATCAGGACAAAGTACAATGATTTGATCTGTTAACTGGTTTTCAATTCGAGACTGATCTATTGGAAGTTGTATACATCAACTCTGTTCTGAATTATAAGATGATTTGGATAGCTTAATATGGACTACATAGGGATTGAAATAAGCGAACAAACACGCTAAAACATCTTGTAATCCGTTGGGATATACTGCGAGTGTGCTGCTGCATGCCCTCCTTAAATTCGTTTCAAGGTACGGGCTTACTCTGCTGACCATGTGACAACATACACGAGACCAGGGAATGAATCCTCCACAGTGGGAGTGGGGCGATAACAACGTGGTGAGAAAGGGAAAGGCGTCCCGCGCAAAGCCTCTTCTCCTTTTCGCCTTTTCCCGTCGGGATTTGGATGGGTCGGAGGCCACGACATGTGGCCTGCCGCCCGCCCGGATCCAACGTGCGCTGCGCTACCATTCCATCAGCGACAATAGCACGGCGACAAGGACCCAAGCTTACTGCCTGATTACTACTCCACCGCTACTAATTATTCATCATAATATACTCAAGGACCACGCTACCACTCGATTGCTAATCTGTACTGGTACGAGCCTTGATGTGTGAATTGAAGGCCAGAGCCAGTACTGTTCCCTCCCTTGTCATGATAAATCTGGTGCTGGAATCTCTTTTTTTTTCAAGAAAATATAGATTATTAGCAATGGTGGCCAAGTCATGGGAACTACGTAGATGGGAGGATTTAAAGTAGTAAATGATTATATATTAGACACTCTCTTTTCCACTAGGGGAAGAAAAAGAATGAGCTATGGACACTATTCTATTCCCTTTTCTTTGTTTCTTGACGTGAACACAAGGAATAAAGCTAAGAAAACTAAGTAAACTTGTCTGCCCACTCATGATGTTAGGCTACCGACTTTAAACAAGTTATTATTAGATGAGGCTCCACAATATATACATGATGCCATCACCTCTTAATTCAGAGAGATTTCTTTTGCAAGCTTGTAAATGATCGAGCACATTAGCTTGTTTTGTTTCCTACTAACTACGAGCAAGGAAATTGTCACTCTCATAGACGGAGTAAGTTAGTTTGATTACAGAGCTGACTACATGATGCAATTCATATGAAGTGAATGAAAATATGTTATCTATTCTACTCGCCTCTGCATAAGATTCTAAATCTGTCTGGTGATAAGGTCTCCCATGATTGCATGTGGATGTAGCTAACTAGCTTGCACTGGTAGGGCCATCACATACAAATCTTAAATAAAATACATTGGCCTGCTGTAGGGCCATTTTTATTATCGATCGACCAGCGGCGGCAGAAAAGAAGACATGACAACTAATATGGTCACGAGTCCTCCCTAGAAAGCTTTTGAAACAAGCCCCTTCGTTCTCAAGAGGGTGAGCGCACATGGAAGCCACGCAAAATTAGCAAGAAAGCAATCTTGCAACGGCCAATAAACTAAGCTACAGTGGTACGCTTAAACTAGTGAGGCACACACGATATGAGGTATGAGAAGCCTGTAGATGAGCTGAAAAAACTTTTGGGAGGAGGGGCCAGTTCACATGTCTCCGTCCCACCCCACTGAACAACTCACAAACAAAATCTTGTTATTCCCTTCCACTCACCTTCCTCCTAATCCGAATTGAAAAATGAAGTATTCAGGGAAAAGGAAACTCTTTTTCCATACATACCCGCCTGAATTTAAAGATTTATGCATAGGCATGTGTCTCCAAGAGAAAACATGCATTCCATGGTTTTGTAGGTGGCAGGAATTTGAGGGCCCACACATCGCATCTGAAGGCTCCCGCGGCGCGCTCCGCGCGTGCGCCTCGGGAGATCGATCGGCCGCCGCCGCCGTCGCCTCCCCAGCGTCGCCTTCCCCTCGCCGCCGCCGGAGTGCGCCCGCCG
>NC_057800.1:189375663-189393225 GCF_018294505.1 Triticum aestivum
ATGGATTCCATCATGGCTAACGGGACATGGGAGATCACTGACCGTCCCTATGGTTGCAAACCACTGGGATGTAAGTGGGTGTTCAAAAAGAAGCTTAGGCCCGATGGTACGATTGAAAAGTACAAGGCTAGGCTTGTGGCCAAGGGCTATGACCAGCAAGAAGAGGAAGATTTCTTTGATACTTATTCACCTGTGGCTAGACTGACCACCATTCGAGTATTACTCTCGTTGGCGGCCTCACATGGTCTTCTCGTCCATCAGATGGATGTTAAGACGGCTTTTCTAAATGGAGAGCTAAAGGAGGAAATCTACATGCAACGGCCTGATGGCTTTGTGATAGATGGTCAGGAAAGAAAGGTGTGTAGGTTGATAAAATCTTTATATGGCCTGAAACAAGCACCTAAGCAATGGCATGATAAGTTTAATACAACTCTGACATTTGTTGGTTTCGTTGTTAATGAGGCTGACAAATGTGTATACTATCGCCATGGTGGGGGCGAAGGAGTTATAATGTGCTTGTATGTTGATGACATACTGATATTTGGAACAAACCTCAAAGTCATTGAGGAGGTCAAATCGTTTCTATCTCAGAACTTTGAGATGAAAGACCTTGGTGTGGCTGATGTTATCTTGAACATCAAGCTACTGAGAGATAATGAGGGTGGGATCACACTTCTGCAATCCCATTACGTTGAGAAGTTGTTGAGTCGTTTTGGATATTCGGACTGCACACCATCTCAAACACCATATGATCCTAGCGTATTGATTCGAAAGTCCAAAGGCATGGCTAAAGATCAATTGAGATACTCTCAAATCATTGGTTCACTGATGTACCTAGCGAGCGCAACGAGGCCTGACATCGCGTTTGCTGTGAGCAAACTGAGCCGGTTTGTTTCCAAACCGGGTGATGTACATTGGCATGCTGTTGAGAGAGTTATGCGCTATCTGAAAGGTACTATGAACTATGGACTTCACTATACCAGATACCCGTCGGTACTTGAAGGGTATAGTGATGCGAATTGGATCTCTGATGCTGATGAGATGAAGGCCACAACTGGGTATATGTTTACTCTTGGAGGTGGCGCTGTTTCCTGGAAGTCTTGCAAGCAAACGATCTTAACGAGATCGACAATGGAAGCAGAATTAACGGCATTAGACACATCTGGTGTTGAAGCGAGATGGCTTCGAGATCTTTTGATGGACTTGCCATTGGTTGATAAACCGGTTCCGACTATCCTTATGAACTGTGACAATCAGACTGTCATCACCAAGGTGAAGAGTTCAAAGGACAACATGAAGTCCACCAAACACATAAGAATGAGATTAAAAGCTGTCAGAAAATTAAGAAACTCCGGAGTGATAGCATTGGACTATGTCCATACGGCTAAGAATCTGGCAGATCCCTTTACAAAAGGGCTATCACGTGTTGTGATAGATAATGCATCGAGGGAGATGGGTATGAGACCCACATGAGTTGCCATGGTGGTAACCCAACCTATATGATCGGAGATCCCGTGAACTAGGACCTGGGAAAACAAGCCAGTGGTGAACTGAGGAGAGTAACTATACTAACCCACTCCGTTGGAGATGCAATACTCTCGATACTGTATGGTAGGATGACTACGGTCTCAATGTGTTCCAAAGCTCATAAAAGCAAGATGCTATCCTACAGAGCGATCTTTGGAGGAACACACCTATATGAGCCCGACTGCTGGTCACAGTCTATGAGATTGGGGTGATCTCTAGTAAGCTCATGAATAGGCCAGGAGTGTGACTTATATGCTCCACCCGAGGGGTCAGCCTTCGGCAGCCTAGTACTAGTAAGACATGTAGTGAAACTTCTTTACGCCAAACTGACAATTCAAGGCATAGTCCATTGTTCAGTTGTGAAGGAGTGTAGCCACTTGTTCTAGGTGAAGTTCAACCTTAAGAGGTCTTTACTGAAACACTGGTATATCGAAACAGCAATTGGAACAGAGGACACAATGGGCCCTCGAGATCTGGTGGGGGATTGCTGAAATCTGAGATGGGCTCTAGGCCCATATTGCAATTTCTGAAAAATCTCTAAGGGCCCATGTGGGTTATATGGCACTAGGTGTGGTGGGAAGTTTAGTCCCACCCCGAAAGTGGAAGGAGAGTTGGAGTGGTTTATAAGGGTTTCTCTTCTACATGCTATTGGAGCTTGAGAAGAGAAGAGGCCCTCGCGCACTCCTCCTCCGCCGCCCGCCTCGCCACGCCACGCCTCGTCACGACGCGCCGCGGGTTGCGGGATTGAGCCGAGCCGAGCTCACACCTACGCGCTTATTTTTGCCAGTCACTAACGGAGAGTTTTCTGACAGCTGGGCCATGATCTGAGACGTCGGATCGTGGGCTGTCACGGACTCGGACGTGGGTCGAGCCCACGTCTCTCCACGCGGCTGCGCCTATAAGTATGCGGTGTCTCCTAACCCTAGGCGCCACGAACAGATCACATCTGCTCACGCGCACGCCCACCGTCGTTCCTTTGCTGCTGCTGCCGCCGGTGACTCCATCCCGTCCGCCACGTACACGGTCGACGGGAGAGCAGGTCTCCAGAACCACGCCCTTCTGGTTCCTGTACGGGGTGAGGGGCGAATAGGTTTTTGGGCAGCGATTACGCGACTGCTCGCTTCCGATCGTCTACTTCCTCCACGTCCGCGTCGGCTTCGTCATCACCATGTCCACCGACGCCGACCGTGCCGCCGCCGAGAAAGCTGAAGCCGACAAGAAGGTCGCTGAGGACGCCGCTGCTGCCACCAAAGCCGCGGCCTCTGCGTGGCCTACTGGAGGGTATAACTTGTTTATCCCGCTCCTGATTATTTTCATATTAGCAGTACTAGCAGTATATGTAGATTTGTCTACTGTTTTCTTAGTACGTGCATGTTTAGATCAGAGTCAGTACGTCATCAACTTAGTCAATGCCATGCTAGTGATTTACTCATGGATTAATTTAATCGAGAAATTGCCTATTTACTCAACAATCCAAAAACCTATTATGTGTAGGAATTTCTCGGCAAGTGGCTTTGCCGCTGCACTGAAACCGGATAAGTTTACCGGTACATACTTCAAGCGTTGGCAGACTAAGACCACGTTATGGCTCACGGCTATGAACGTGTTCTGGGTCACCGGTGTCTCCACGGGAACGATTGCTCCTGAACAGGAGAAGGCGTTCAAGGAGGCTACCGTTGTGTTTCTCGGAGCAGTTCTTAGCGTGATCGGAGATAAACTGGTCGACGCATATTTACATGTGCATGTCGCCAAGGACTTGTGGGAGGCGCTCGAATCTAAATTCGGGGCCGCCGATGCAGGGAGCGAGATGTTAGAGCAGTTCCACGATTACAAGATGGTTGAAAACCGTCCTGTATTGGAGCAGGCTCATGAGATAATATGCATTGTTAAGGAACTTGAGCTTCTCAAGTGCGAGTTACCGGGCAAGTTTGTCGCGGGCTGCATAATCGCTAAGCTCCCTAATTCCTGGAGGAACTTTGCCACCACTCTGAAACATCAGAGGCGTGAATTCTCTGTGGAGGATGTCATTGGCCATCTGAGTGTTGAGCAGAATTCGAGGGCAAAAGACTCGCACGGAAAAGGGGCCGAAGGGACTTCTGTTGCCAACATGGTGAACCAGAAGAACTTCAACTCCCACAAGCCCAAGGGAAAGAACGGTGTCCAACACAATACCGACTTTAAGAAGAAGGGTAAGAAGACCTTCAAGAAGAACAAGAAGGACGAGGGCTGCTTTACTTGTGGTTCGGTTGAACATTGGGCCAACAAGTGCCCAAACAAGTACAAGAAGTCAGGACAGGACTCCAAGTCTGTCAACATGATTGTGGGCAACAATGAGAATGGTGCATCTGGGTACGGTAATTTATTTACTGTTTTTTCAGTGTTTCAACCCAACGATTGGTGGGTGGACACAGGTGCAGGTGTTCATGTGTGTGCTGACATTTCATTGTTCACTTCTTACCAGGTCATAGGTCACGGGTCCGTATTGATGGGGAATGGCGCGAGTGCTTCTGTTCATGGTGTTGGCACGGTCGATCTGAAGTTTACTTCGGGAAGGATCGTGCAGCTGAAGAACGTGCAGCATGTCCCCGCCATCAAGAAGAACCTCGTTAGTGGCTCCCTTCTATGTAGAGAAGGGTTTAAGTTGGTTTTCGAGTCTAATAAATTAGTTGTTACAAAATATGGACTCTTTGTTGGAAAAGGTTATGAGAGCGGAGGGATGTTCCGCCTTTCCCTCGCAGATTTTTGTAATAAAGTCGTGAACCATATTCATTCGAATGTTAATGAATCTGAAGTTTGGCATTCACGTCTTTGTCACATTAGTTTTGGTGTTATGACGCGGCTAGCCAAGTTGGATTTAATCCCGAGTTTCACTTTAGCCAAAGGTTCTAAGTACCTTTCATGTGTGCAAGCTAAGCAACCTCGCAAGCCTCATAAGGCCGCGGAGGAGAGACACCTGGCACCATTAGAACTCATACATTCTGATCTTTGCGAGATGAATGGTGTGTTGACTAAAGGTGGAAAGAGATACTTCATGACATTGATAGATGATTCCACTAGATATTGCTATGTGTATCTGTTAAATACTAAAGATGAGGCTCTACACTACTTTAAAATCTATAAGGCAGAAGTTGAAAATCAACTTGAAAAGAAAATTAAACGAGTCCGGTCAGATCGTGGTGGAGAGTACTTCTCGAGTGAGTTTGATTCCTTCTGTGCGGAACACGGCATTATTCATGAGAGGACGCCTCCCTATTCACCCCAGTCAAACGGGGTTGCCGAGCGGAAAAACCGTACTCTAACTGATTTGGTTAACGCCATGTTAGATACATCGGGTTTATCCAAGGCATGGTGGGGGGAGGCTATATTGACAGCATGTCATGTCCTGAATAAAGTTCCGACAAAGGATAGTGAGATCACTCCCTATGAGAAATGGGCAAAGAGAAGGACGACACTCTCGTACTTGCGCACTTGGGGCTGTTTGGCGAAAGTCAACGTGCCGATCCCCAAAAAGCGTAAGCTTGGACATAAGACCGTGGACTGCATTAATTTGGGCTACGCTAAGAACAGCGTTGGCTATAGATTTCTAGTAGTGAAATCTGAGGTACTTGACCAGAAGATCGGTACAATTATGGAGTCTAAGGATGCTACATTCTTTGAGGATATTTTTCCTATGAGAGATATGCAAAGCACTTCTAGACAGGAATCTGAGGAGACTCCTGAACCTGCCATCCCTATGGAATATTATGAACAAACACATGATGAAAATCCCGAGGAGGATGACGAGGAAACCCTTGGTAGGGGCAAGAGACAAAGGACTGCAAAGACCTTTGGTGATGATTTCTTCGTGTACCTCATGGATGATACTCCCACTTCTATTTCAGAAGCGTATGCCTCTCCAGAAGCTGACTACTGGAAGGATGCGGTCCGTAGCGAGATGGACTCCATCATGGCTAACGGGACATGGGAGATCACTGACCGTCCCTATGGTTGCAAACCACTGGGATGTAAGTGGGTGTTCAAAAAGAAGCTTAGGCCCGATGGTACGATTGAAAAGTACAAGGCTAGGCTTGTGGCCAAGGGCTATGACCAGCAAGAAGAGGAAGATTTCTTTGATACTTATTCACCTGTGGCTAGACTGACCACCATTCGAGTATTACTCTCGTTGGCGGCCTCACATGGTCTTCTCGTCCATCAGATGGATGTTAAGACGGCTTTTCTAAATGGAGAGCTAAAGGAGGAAATCTACATGCAACGGCCTGATGGCTTTGTGATAGATGGTCAGGAAAGAAAGGTGTGTAGGTTGATAAAATCTTTATATGGCCTGAAACAAGCACCTAAGCAATGGCATGATAAGTTTAATACAACTCTGACATCTGTTGGTTTCGTTGTTAATGAGGCTGACAAATGTGTATACTATCGCCATGGTGGGGGCGAAGGAGTTATAATGTGCTTGTATGTTGATGACATACTGATATTTGGAACAAACCTCAAAGTCATTGAGGAGGTCAAATCGTTTCTATCTCAGAACTTTGAGATGAAAGACCTTGGTGTGGCTGATGTTATCTTGAACATCAAGCTACTGAGAGATAATGAGGGTGGGATCACACTTCTGCAATCCCATTACGTTGAGAAGGTGTTGAGTCGTTTTGGATATTCGGACTGCACACCATCTCAAACACCATATGATCCTAGCGTATTGATTCGAAAGTCCAAAGGCATGGCTAAAGATCAATTGAGATACTCTCAAATCATTGGTTCACTGATGTACCTAGCGAGCGCAACGAGGCCTGACATCGCGTTTGCTGTGAGCAAACTGAGCCGGTTTGTTTCCAAACCGGGTGATGTACATTGGCATGCTGTTGAGAGAGTTATGCGCTATCTGAAAGGTACTATGAACTATGGACTTCACTATACCAGATACCCGTCGGTACTTGAAGGGTATAGTGATGCGAATTGGATCTCTGGTGCTGATGAGATGAAGGCCACAACTGGGTATATGTTTACTCTTGGAGGTGGCGCTGTTTCCTGGAAGTCTTGCAAGCAAACGATCTTAACGAGATCGACAATGGAAGCAGAATTAACGGCATTAGACACATCTGGTGTTGAAGCGAGATGGCTTCGAGATCTTTTGATGGACTTGCCATTGGTTGATAAACCGGTTCCGGCTATCCTTATGAACTGTGACAATCAGACTGTCATCACCAAGGTGAAGAGTTCAAAGGACAACATGAAGTCCACCAAACACATAAGAATGAGATTAAAAGCTGTCAGAAAATTAAGAAACTCCGGAGTGATAGCGTTGGACTATGTCCATACGGCTAAGAATCTGGCAGATCCCTTTACAAAAGGGCTATCACGTGTTGTGATAGATAATGCATCGAGGGAGATGGGTATGAGACCCACATGAGTTGCCATGGTGGTAACCCAACCTATATAATCGGAGATCCCGTGAACTAGGACCTGGGAAAACAAGCCAGTGGTGAACTGAGGAGAGTAACTATACTAACCCACTCCGTTGGAGATGCAATACTCTCGATACTGTATGGTAGGATGACTACGGTCTCAATGTGTTCCAAAGCTCATAAAAGCAAGATGCTATCCTACAGAGCGATCTTTGGAGGAACACACCTATATGAGCCCGACTGCTGGTCACAGTCTATGAGATTGGGGTGATCTCTAGTAAGCTCATGAATAGGCCAGGAGTGTGACTTATATGCTCCACCCGAGGGGTCAGCCTTCGGCAGCCTAGTACTAGTAAGACATGTAGTGAAACTTCTTTACGCCAAACTGACAATTCAAGGCATAGTCCATTGTTCAGTTGTGAAGGAGTGTAGCCACTTGTTCTAGGTGAAGTTCAACCTTAAGAGGTCTTTACTGAAACACTGGTATATCGAAACAGCAATTGGAACAGAGGACACAATGGGCCCTCGAGATCTGGTGGGGGATTGCTGAAATCTGAGATGGGCTCTAGGCCCATATTGCAATTTCTGAAAAATCTCTAAGGGCCCATGTGGGTTATATGGCACTAGGTGTGGTGGGAAGTTTAGTCCCACCCCGAAAGTGGAAGGAGAGTTGGAGTGGTTTATAAGGGTTTCTCTTCTACATGCTATTGGAGCTTGAGAAGAGAAGAGGCCCTCGCGCACTCCTCCTCCGCCGCCCGCCTCGCCACGACGCGCCGCGGGTTGCGGGATTGAGCCGAGCCGAGCTCACACCTACGCGCTTATTTTTGCCAGTCACTAACGGAGAGTTTTCTGACAGCTGGGCCACGATCTGAGACGTCGGATCGTGGGCTGTCACGGACTCGGACGTGGGTCGAGCCCACGTCTCTCCACGCGGCTGCGCCTATAAGTATGCGGTGTCTCCTAACCCTAGGCGCCACGAACAGATCACATCTGCTCACGCGCACGCCCACCGTCGTTCCTTTGCTGCTGCTGCCGCCGGTGACTCCATCCCGTCCGCCACGTACACGGTCGACGGGAGAGCAGGTCTCCGAAACCACGCCCTTCTGGTTCCTGTACGGGGTGAGGGGCGAATAGGTTTTTGGGCAGCGATTATGCGACTGCTCGCTTCCGATCGTCTACTTCCTCCACGTCCGCGTCGGCTTCGTCATCACCATGTCCACCGACGCCGACCGTGCCGCCGCCGAGAAAGCTGAAGCCGACAAGAAGGTCGCTGAGGACGCCGCTGCTGCCACCAAAGCCGCGGCCTCTGCGTGGCCTACTGGAGGGTATAACTCGTTTATCCCGCTCCTGATTATTTTCATATTAGCAGTACTAGCAGTATGTGTAGATTTGTCTACTGTTTGCTTAGTACGTGCATGTTTAGATCAGAGTCAGTACGTCATCAACTTAGTCAATGCCATGCTAGTGATTTACTCATGGATTAATTTAATCGAGAAATTGCCTATTTACTCAACAGAAGGTAGTCGAGTGCAGATGCCACGCCACAGATTATCCTGTATCGCCGCTCCCATGTGAGCGCCGATGACGAGTACGTGGTCGTTGTGGCATTGGCGAACAATAGCTTGTCCAGGCTGCCCATGGGGAAGTAGTCGTAGGCGAGGAGTAGTTCGCCTCCCTCATGGCACCAGCCAATCAGCTTGACAAGGTTGCGGTGGGAGAGCTTGCTGATCGTGTTCACCTCCGCCACGAACTCCTTCTCTCCTCGGCTTGAGAGTGAGACCCGCTTCACAGCCACCTCTCTGTTGATCCCATTCAGGTATCCAAGGTAAACAGTGCCGCCGCCACCTCTACCGAGCTTACGGTGAGGGCTGAAGTTGGCGGTCGCGTGCTTCAACTCCTTGAGCTTAAATCTAACCGGGCCATGTGCGTCGATCATTTTCTCGAGCGTGCGGTAGGCTAGCCTTCTCCGCTGTGTCACCCTTCTCCGCACCAACAACACAAGAAACGATGAACATGTAACAAGGAAAACCAAGGCAATGAGAACCAAAAACACCCACTTCCCATGTCTTGTTCTTTCAGCGACGAGTATGTCGTCTATCGTGGTGAAGTTCCACGATTTTATCTGGTTCAGTTGGGTGTAATCACCCGTGGAACCTGCGAATCCCAGATATATTTCGTCCAGTAGGTACCGTGATAGATCAACCGGCCAGCTCTCTCGCCAATTATGCCCCCCACTGCCACTTGTGTTGCGCTGGCTTACAGATAATACAAAAGCATGTGATGTGCTGTTGTAGATGATACTAACCAAGACATCCGAGCCGCTTGACAGGATGATTGAAAGATTGCTGAGCGGGTACGGATAAACAGATTTGATGCTTTTCAAGTCGAGCCCGACATGGTTGCCGTCGAGGTCGTCCTGGTAGCTCTTTCTCGTGTCGAATTCCACGGCTACTATTCGGTTCGTTGGCGCGCCATCTGTCTGGTTGTTGCATACGCCGAGCCACTGGCCGCCGCTGTTCCTGGGCAACGACAGGCTATTTGTGAGTATGAAAGCCATACCTTCTCCCGGGAGGATGTTGAGCGTGAACTGCGTCCCGAAAGATGTGAGCACAGTTCGCTTCCTGTTCCACAGCTTGAGGGTTTCCTTTACGTATACCACCCTTCCCGACTGGTGGCTCGAGTTTCCGGTGTTCGGCACGATTCTCAGGGAACCATTTGCAATTGCTGAACCTGGGCTGAAGCTGAAATCATTCTTGTTGGTCATGTCGAAGCTGGGGTAGTTAAATTGCAGGCAACTGCAGGTTCTGCCTTGGATGGCAAGGCCTGCAGAGGCTACTATGAAGGAAAGGCTCAAGATCATGCTACGGGGCGTTGTCATGGCTAAAATGGTGCTGGGATTTCTGCAATCTCACCAAGACAATATAACACAGTATGTGAGTTCATATCCTCCACATATTTCAAGATACCACTAAGCCTTTCAGTATCAAAGGGAGGAAGACTTGGAATAGTCATAGTCAATGGAAAAGATCGCCATCGGCAAGGCCCCTGTCAGTATCTGTTTCTTTGATATAGAAAGACTTATTATTGATTTCCTGGCATAGTTGGCACGGTGAACCAAATCCGAGGTCCAATCAGAGTCAAAACCTTGGTATTCTAGAAAACATTTTTTCAGTATTCTAGAAAAAAGAGTCAAAACCTTGGATTTGTCTTGTTTGAAACTCTTTTCTGTGATCTGGCATGTTTAATTTGTGAGGCGAATGTTTGACCTTGGCGCAAGTGGAAGAAATCCAGAGGCTCTTCCCTGGAAAAACGGTGATGCATCAGTGTTTGGCCTCAAGTCCGAAGATGAATGCCTTCATGTTTCGACCGAAGTCCAAAGTGGTATTTGCTCAAATAAAGCATGACAGGTCACCCCTTCGTACCTGTATGGTTTATTCCCGTCTGATGCTTGTCTTTGGACATTTGGCTGAGTGACTAGAACTAAACGAGGTAAGGGCGGCGTGAGCTGCACGGCCATTTGCGCTGAAAATTAAGTGGGCGCTGGTTCAGCAAGCAAAGACCCAATGTGTCAGTCTATTTCAAAAAGAAGAGGTGCTGTTGGTTCAGTAAGCAAACACCCAAGAGGTCCCTGTCTATTTGAGGAAAAGGTAAGAGCAACAAAAATGTCAAACATCGCGTGCATGGACTGGATTAATCTTCTGGCGTGCATCCTGGCATTTACCTCAAATTTTGACCAGGATGTATGACTTTGTTAAACAGCAATGTCCAGAAACAGATCATAAACGGCGTTAACAGAGTTTCGGAGCAAATTCATTGCTGTTCATCTGCTTTTTTATTGTTTTTATTATTTTTTCCTAAAGAAGAAGGATTAGTGAATGTTGCTGTTTTCTACTGGGAAATTCATTCATCTGCTTGATCATTCATGTGCTGAGGTGACGGGCATAGAAGGTGCAGAGTTCAGAGTTGGGTCAGAGTTCAGCATAGATGGCTTCCTTTCAATATTGTTTACCTAGCACTTACCATGTGGTTGATGGATGCATGTATCGCCCAGATGCAGAGGCCGGGGGTCATCCTCCTTCTCTAAAAAATGTGGTTGATGGATGTATACATACATATGCAGCACGGGATCAAGGACATGGAGTACAGCACAAGGGTGAAGGATGAAGAAGGCTGCCCTGCCATGGCACTCGTCAACAAGGCCACTGCAGAGGCTCTCAAGCACTCCTTCAGCTAATCGGCCAATACCACCTTGTAATTAACCTCCTTGCTTCTATTCATTCATCCATCCATCTAAATTTAATTTTGCTACACCTGGAGCACAATAGATTTTAGCGTCATGTTGACTAATTTAGACATATCAAAGTATCTGCAAGCACACCACATACCACTTATTTTTCAAAGGTCTAAACTTTCTACATTTATACTAGTAGCTATGCACCGAGAAATTTTTCTACAGGAATGTTGATCTGATGCATATTTTGGTGCAGTAATACATGTTGATTTGGCTCTTGTCCCTTCGTGACATACCTTTGTTTTGCGGAGGGTTGGCGGATTTTGAGCCGGATGTACCATTCATGACGCTGGTGAGCATGGATTGGGAAGATGAAGATGATAGGTAGAAAAAGAAGAAGACAGAAAAGAGTTATGATTTTAAGGTAGAAAAGGTAGACAATGCTTCTTGATGTGCATGAGGATTCCAAACATAAATATTTGAGACAATTGGTATTAAACCGGTGGAATATTTATATTCCCATTGCAACTTAAGGGCAATTATACCTATGTTATTATATGTTATGCTTTTTGTTTACTCGCTTAATTGTGGTGTAAGTGTAGATTCTTTTTTTTTTACGCTTCCGCCATGTGGCAGTTTTATTCATAAAGCGGGGGCATATCTGACTGAACAGCCTCAATCAGAAAGCCAGGGATAGCATCGTCTGTTCCATTTAATTACGTCTAGCTATCCAGTACTCTAAAGTCGTACCAAAATAGCAACAATTAATCTGGATCGGAGGGAGCAACATTTTTAACCTTTTTTCAAAATACTTGCGCTCTGAGTCACTGGTTCACCTTTCCTACCATTTTTTTCTATCGTGCTCCTCCTTCTCCTCCACTTTAATGATGGTTGTTCAGTCACTACTCACTACTAGAAAATCAAAGGATATAAAGGAGATTCCAGCCGCCACCTTAATCTGTCTTAAAATTCTAGGAACGTCAATTATTTTGGAATGAAGGAAGCACATCAGAAACAGAAGTAAGTGCCTCTCTTGCACAAAGATGAGCAACACTATTAGCACTACCTCTAGAAAAAAAAAGCATAACAGCATCTCTAACCGACCCCTTATCATTTAGCCTCTAAAATGGTCCATTATACCTTAACTTCTTATAATTGCTCCGCTAAAAAACCGGTTTCCAGCCGAACTCTCAAACAACACCTCATACGAACTAGACCCCACATGGAAGTCTCTCCCCCTCTTCTTCTTCTTTCTTCCTTTCATGCGGCCAACTATGACTTTTCGATATTAGATGATTTCCATGAGCTAGCTAGTACATAGGATAGATGCGATGTACAATAATTTGACGGAGTTTCACCGGGCGTGACATAAGTGTGCGACGAAGTAGTCGACATAGCAGTGCGGATTCGGAGTTCGCTGTAGGAGGATGGAGAAGGACAACGCTGTCGGGCGTCGTGGTGGTGTCGATGGCAGAGAGCCCTGGCACGGTACATGCAACAGTACAACTCTGAAGATGGATTGGCGGCAGATGGCTGCGGCGGCCTCATACCTGGCAGGCGTCCTGGTTGAGGAGTGCGCCGGACTGGTAGGTGCCCCATACCCGGCAGACGTCCTGGTTGGGACCTCAGGTCTTAGATGTTTAGGTTTGGCTGCGATGTCTGTTTGGTATTAGGCCTAGACTATCTGTGCCCCTTCATCAATTGGATAGGTGTAGCGACAATTGTTGCTTAGACGGTGGCTTTAGTCTTGCTGTTGTATGGCTTTATAAGGTCTTGTGAGAATAATTAATAAAGTGGCCGTATGCATCGCCCAGATGTAGAGGCCCAGGGTAATCCTCCTTTTCTAAAAAAAAACAGGCCATGACTTGGGCGCTTCCTCATATGAATGGGTTCTTTCCCTCATCCTTCTCCTAGTGGCACGATGGCAACGTCCGAAACGCAAGGATTCATTGGAATGGGCAATGGCGATCGGCGACCACTCTTTGTGTACATTTCCTCCTTTACGTTGAACTTTTTCTCTATACAGGTGTCCTCCCCACGCCTTGCGGCTTTGCTCATGGTCGGGGACGATAGGAGGAGCGCCGCCAAACTAGGGATGATGAGGGGAAGTGTCGCCGTGGCCATAGACGGGGAAAAGACAAAAATAAAGAAAGAAAAAGATCGTTATTTCTCGTCGAGATCTCGCAGGAATTTGGTGGCCGAGTGTCGGTGGGGCCGCGGGATGGTACGTGGTGAGGGTAGTCGCCAGAGGCAAGGAACTCGGCGGGCGTGGAGCCGACGACAAACGGGAAAGAGGGCTGGCATGGGGGAAGGACTGAAATTATTCTAAGAAGTGGCCGCGGAAGAGTAAATTTAAAGGGCGGCCGACCCAAGGAGTAAAGATCCTATACTCCTCTAAAGCGGATAAGGGATTGGCTTGGTTTGGTTTAGCCCCTCAAATGTGAATTTTTACTAGTCTAACCGGTTTTAAGAGATCGGCTAGAAATGCTCTAATACCCTAAAAATGGGCGAGGAGATTTCACATCTATCTTGGGGCAGCTGAAAGCCAACATATGTGTCATCTTTATCAGAGTCCCAAGCATGCTTCACCTTTTTGCAGTCTGTTTCAATCGCCACGTTCAGAAAACCCTGCTCTATGGCTAACAATATTGCATCCCGACAAACACTTAACTCAACTGAAAAATGATCGATCATATTGTCGGATCTAATATTTCGTGCCACCAAAATAGTAAAGTGCCCTCATGGCCTCTCGCAACAATACCAACCCCTTCCAATCTCTGGTTTGTTCGAAACTAATTCGTCAGTGTAAGTGAAGACTCTGAAGTGTAAGTGTCCCGACCATGCCAATGGTCATTAAGACGTTAGCTCTGGCTATTTAGCTAATGTGAAATGCAGGATAAGGAAAGAAAACCAAGAAGACGGAATGAACTATTTCAGAAGTAGCCACGAAATTACGGATGCCAAATCTGACGCTTTGCTGCTAGGTTAATCTGAATCATGTTTGCATTGCTTTCTTGACATATTCAGAGATTCAGAATACAACAAACACAAAACAAGCGTTCTTTACTTGCTTCATTTTCATACCTTCCATACTCCATCCACATGTTATATAACCTCTCAAGAAGCTTCAATTGTTACAAGGAATGTAAACTAGCATGAGCCTGTGGGGGGCTCTCTGAACATTGGGAACCCTCACCTGGTGTTCCTTCTTCGACAATATCAAGGTTCACAGAAGCTGATAACTCTAAATGGGCAGCTATCATGGAGCCCAGAGAGGATGGCAATCCAGCATCCCTTATAAGTGTAATTATTGCGCACTTTGGTTTTTGCCACAACAAGTCTTGTAATATTTTCTACTTTCGCATTGCTTTTTCTTGGAATCGCAACTAACTTGCATGAACATTTTGATAGACCTCTAGAGAGGCAAAAGGACAATTTCCTAGCTCAATGTGGGATCATACTCTTACTTCGAAAAGGCTACAAGTCAACCAAGTGCACTTGCAAGACATTAGTCGTTTCCCTCGCCTGAGATAGCCATGACAATCCTTGATGGATGGGTCAAAGGTACCGAGCAATGGGAGGGGGCCTGATGGACAAGAAGGTGGTACATGTGGTCCTAGTGCTTTCTTACAGTGTTGGGTCGACGATCATAATGACCAGTGACGACAATGCCCCCGTGCAGTGTCAGGGGAAAAGCCTAGGGTAGTTTACCATGATCCCAGAATCCCCCGACCGCGAGATGTCTACTTCATCAAAGGCCAACAACCGCAACTCGCAATTCAATCATGCCCGGCTAGAGTGCAACGAGGACATAACTCGGATGATCCACCCTCTGGACATAACCCAGACTATCCACCCTCTAGTTAGTGTTCCCTTTTAAAGTTATATTTGTTCCTTTTTCTATGCTGGGTGCCTTTGGCTCGAAGGAAGTAGCAACTTGTGAATGGATTAAGAATTTTAATTGCCTATATTTGTTTATTACTAGTTCACTGCATTGTCAAACAATTGATAGTACCACAAACATATATAGGAAAACCGGTATTCAATAAAATGTTTATGGTCATTTTGAATAGAAAAAAGTCCATTTTACCCCTTGAAGAAAATGGGTGGTTCGCATAACTCCTGAACTTTTTTTCAGAGCTCTTAACCCTCTGATCTAACCAATCCCGTTCGGAAATTGTCATTGGTGGGTTAGCATGGTGGTTTTGCTGACATGGATGAGGTCAAAGCAGTTTGTTGACAAGTGGGGCCACGTCGTCAGGTGAGGACTTTGAGGTCGGGCGGCTTCGGGAGCTCTCACCGGTGGCAATGGCCGGCAGAGGCCGGCAACGACACTATCATCTCCAGGGATTCGAGGCAGACTGACTGTTGTACGCCTCGCTTACTCGCAACGGCCAGAGCTGAGGCAGCATTGTTCCTGAGTGGGGGCCGGAGTTGGAGCTCGACGGGAAGCTCGTTTTTGTCGGTCATCTCTGAAATTGAAAGGGGGAAAGAGTGAGAGGCGAGGGAAGGATGCTAAAGCCTCTAGGAAATTGTCGACGGACGCTCTCCATTGCCGGAATTGGAGAAATGTTCGCGGCGACTTCGCCGGAGCCGAGGAAGGAGATGGTCTCGGGCCAATTCGTTCCAAGGGGAGGACCAGCTTGTTGGCGCGATTCGGGAGAGGCACTTCAAGGCCGTCGACGTCAAGCACAAGGGCGGTGGCGACTGGCGACGGAACAGAGCAGAACCTTCCCGGGCGCCTCGTGGCAGCCACATCGAGCGCCGCCGCCTGCTTCTTCGCGTGCTGCCTCTTGATGATGCTCCCCGGCTGCTCTAGCGCGGGCGGCAGCGCAAAGGCGCTGCAGGACAGCAGGAGGCGACGGCCGCGACCACCTGCGGGCTCAGCACGATCAGCATGGCTGCTGGTGGCGCCGGCCGCTCCATTGGTGATGGGCGTGCCGGTAGACTGCTCCACGGGCGCGGCCATCTTGGTGTGCAGCTGCAGCCTTGGCACCTCACAAGCTTCCTGGCATCTCTCCTGGGAACCTGCGGGGCGGCCTTCAACTCCATGGATCTGATGCTAGCTTGCTCATCTAAGGTGCGTTTGGTTCAGGAACGAAGTGTAATGGAATGTTATGGTTCCGTTCTACTGGAATGGATCGGTTCCATCTCTATGTTTGGTAGAGACAATTCAAAGGAATGGAATGGTTATATTTTGATGTTTGATTTAAGGGATGAAATGAGATGAATTTGTTCAGTGAAACAAAATTGCTGAATAAAATGGTCATCTATCAATCCATCCATACAACAAAGGCTTGAGCATGCTCCATCTCAAATAAAAAAAAGGCTTGAGCACGCTTTGCCAGAAACAAATCGCAGAGAACTGAAGGAGCGTGAGTTCATCCATCCACGTATGCAGTAGATTGCAGAACAGAACCAGGAAAGAAACGAATCAGACTCAAATCGCAGAGTTCAACAACAGCCACCCTGCACAAGATCCAAGCATGTTCAGGCGCGGTCAACGGCCAGCGCTGGGAGCAGCTACTCCGTCAAGCGCGGCGGCATGGAGCTTCCTGGCATGGGGCCTGGCGCGACGCAGTTCGCCGTCACCCGCGCGGACCCGAGCTAATTCACGGAGACCTATATGGCCTTCACGACCGCCTTGGAAGCTCATTGATGGGGGCATGCAGGGCGTCGAAATCGGGCCCTGCAGCGGGGCGGTCTGGACGAGGGGGCGCGTGCTCCCAGCGGCGGCGGCGGCGTGTGCTTCCGACGGCGGCGGCTACCCGAGAGGTCGCGCGAGGAAGGGAAAGAGGGAACACGAGATGCAGTCGCGGGAGGAAGAGGAGCGGTTCCGCGTGGTCCGCTCGATTTGGAGAGACCGCGGGGAACGACATAAACAGCGAATATGCCATTCCAGGAACGAGTGGGTTCTGGCTCCTCAGATCAACCAAACACAAGAATAGGCTATAGGAACGGAACGGACCTGTGCCGTTCTATTTGGTGACAGAAACCAAACACACCCCTAAAGTCGCTTGCTTCTTGTTCATTTATTTCTGTACCCTCATCTGACAACATGGCCCCATTAGTCAATAAACCACTTTTTTTGCGAAGAAGTCAACAAACCACTTTGATCTCATCCACATCAGCAAACCGCCTCAGCAAACCCATAAAAACAACTTATGAACGGTATTGATTAGATTAGGGGGTCAAATGAGCCACCAAAAGAGGAAAAAATATTCCTACATCCCATCTAAATATTCCTACAACTAAGGTTACACCAGAGTTCCCTTCCCTCCCCTCTCGCTAACGCCCCACTCCTAGGGTTCCCTCGCCGCCGCCGGCTCCCCCGCGCGGGGCCGCCGCCGCCGCCGGAGCCCGTCGCCGCCGCTAGCCGGAGCCCGCTCCCGCTCCCGCACC